>NC_035449.2:172847229-173150354 GCF_002127325.2 Helianthus annuus | reverse complement strand
TAAAACGTAAAAAGTTTTACGTAAAACGTAAAAAGTTTACGTAAAACGTAAAAAGTTTAACGTAAAACGTAAAAACCTTTACGTAAAACGTAAAAAGTTTAATTTTTTAACGCAAAACGTAAAAAGTTTACAAAAAGAGGCGCGTTAAAAAAAGTGAAAAAAACGGCGCGTTTAAAACGGCGTGTAAAAAACGACGCATTAAAAAACGTGGAGAAACGGCGCGTTTTAGAAAAACAACGCTTGAAAAAACGGCGCGTTAAAAACTTCGGAAAAAACGGCGCGTTAAAAAAATTCAAAAAAAACGGCGCGTTAAAAAACTTCGGAAAACGACGTGTAAAAAATTTGGCGCGTTAAAAACGTGGAAAAACGGCGCGTTAAAAAACTTCAGAAAAACGGCACGTAAAAAACGTGTAAAAAACCGCGCGTTAAAAAAACGCCGATTGAGAAAAACGACAACTTAAAAAAACGGCGCGTAAAAACATCGTTAAAAAACGGCGCGTTAAAAAAACGCGGATTGAGAAAAACGACGCCTTTAAAAAACGGCGCGTTAAAACGGCGTGAAAAACGGCGCGTGAAAAACGGCGCGTAAAAAACGGCGTTAAAAAACGACGCGTTAAAAAACGGCGCGTTGAAAATCGATGCGTTAAAAACGGCGCGTTTAATAAAACGCCGATTGAGAACGGCGCGTTAAAAAACGGCGCGTTAAAAGCGGCACGTTAAAAAACGGCGTCAAAAAACGGCGCATTAAAAAACGGCGTTAAAAACGGCGCGTTAAAAAACGGTGCGTTAAAAACGGCGCGTTAGAAACGGCGTGTTAAAAAAAACGCCGATTGAGAAAAACGACGCCTTAAAAAACGGCGCGTAAAAAACGGCGCGTGAAAACGGCGCGTAAAAAACGGCGTTAAAAACGGCGCGTTAAAAAACGACGTTAAAAAACAGCGTGTTACGCTTGAAAAACGGCGCGTAAAAAAACGGCGCGTTAAAAGACGGCGTTAAAAACGGCGCGTCAAAAAAACGTGAAAAGTTTAACGTAAAACTTAAATTGTAAAAAGTATAAAAATCTTTTAAAAAAAATCTAAATTTAAAAATGTTTTTAATAAAAAAATTATGTTTAAAAAATAAAAGTAATAAAAAGTTATTAATGAATAGGACAAAAAAGGTAATTTAAAATTAATATATATAAAAAGACAAAATAGAGTTATTTTACTTAAATACCCTTTTGGATTATAATATTAAAGACATAATAAGACAAAAAACTTTTAATATTAATATTAACTACTTTTAATCACATCCATCCATCTAGTTGATCTAAGGGCCATAAAGTGGTTCTCATAGTTTTTACAACTAGAGATGGTTTTCATTTTAGCGATCCCATATATATATATATATATATATATATATATATATATATATATGAGAAGGATAAATCGAAAACCCACTTGAGTTGACTAAACCCTGAAAACCCAAGTAAAAAAACCATGTAAACTCAAGATACATTTCTAAAAAAAATAGGAAATGTAATATACATATATTTGAACATTTTAAAAAAAGAAACACAAAAAAACACCAAGTAGTTTTTTTTTTAAAAAATGTTACAAAATTTCAGGTTACATAATATGTATGTCCAAAAAAAATGTAACATATAAATTTTCAACATTTTTTTTAAAAAAAATAGTAAGCGTTTTTTTCATTTTTTTTCATAAATAGGTCCGTGTACATTTATATTACATTTCCTATTTTTTTAGAAAAAAATAAAAATGTTACATAGGGTTTATTTGGGTTTTCTCAACTCACATGGGTTTTCGATTTATCTTTCCCCTATATATATATATATATATATATACACACACATATGTCTCAAGAGTTAGAAGGCTATTGTAAAAAAGAAATACAAGAATTATTAGATAAAAAACTAATTAGACCATCTAAATCCCCTTGGTCTTGTTCTGCCTTCTATGTTCAATATAATGCAGAACTAGAAAGAGGAGCTCCTAGGTTAGTTATAAATTATAAACCATTAAATAAAGTTTTAGAATGGATTAGATATCCTATACCAAATAAAAGAGATTTATTAAAAAGGATTTATGATTCAAAAATATTTTCTAAATTTGATATAAAGTCTGGATTTTGGCAAGTTCAAATTGCTGAAGAAGATAGATATAAAACTGGGTTCAATGTACCATTTGGACACTATGAATGGAATGTAATGCCTTTTGGATTAAAAAATGCTCCTTCAGAATTTCAAAATATAATGAATGATATCATTTTACCATATTGTTGACAAAAGCTTCCCAATTCCTTATGGCCTTGGATACCATCCCTTTTTATTTTTTCTTTTAATTTTAAATCATTACATATTTTTAATCCTTCTTGATTTATGTAATTTATTATTTGTCCATATGATAAATCTCTATAAGGAATATTATTATTAAAATCTTTTTTAATTTTTTCTCTAATTCTTTCTGCAAATAATTTTGGTAATCCAGCTATAAATCTTTCCTTCCAATAGGATTCTTTACAATCGTCTCTAGTCATAACTTTTGAAAGAAACACATCTTTATATCATCTAAAATCTTGTAATTTTCTACATGTCAAATTTAATAATATTAAAGAATTTCTTTCTTGATAATCTGTTGGATTTCCAATAAAATGTTTGATTATAACTAATATTAAAGTATTAATTATATCAGGTGTTTCAGTTGGAACTTGAACATTATTTTCTGTTTTAATAAGTAATTTTTTAGCATTTTGAATTATATGTTTTTCTTCTTATGAAAAAACCCTCAAACCCAAAACTTGTATTATCAACCTCTCAATGTTCAAAATCTTTAGATTTTCAAATTATAGTTGCTCCTCCTGATTGTAAGGAAATTATTTGTAATCAAGATTTTCGATTAATAAACTCGGGTATATTTTAAATTTTTATCATGTTTATTCATATGCTTGCCATCTCTCTATAATACATACATATGTCATATGTATGCTTTAATCTTCTTCACTGTCAAACGACCCTAAACACACTTTTGGTATCAGAGTCATGTCTCTGTTTAAATACTATCTTAATAACTAATTTATTATGATTACTGTCCTTGCAATTTTTAATACTATCTTAATATATATATATATATATATATATATATATATATATATATATATATATATATATATATATATATATATATATATATATATATATATATATATATATTTTGAACCGGGACAAAAACATAATTTTAAACTGATTGTGAAATCATAATTTTTGAAACAGGGGAAAAATCGGATTTTTTAACTAAGGGCAAAATCATAATTTTTTTTTGAATTGGGGCAAAACTATAATTGTGAACCGAGGGCAAAATAGTAATTTTTAGCTCGAGGCAAGTGTATAATTTTATTTAGAACTGTGACGAAATTGTAATTTTAAACTTGGGATAAAATCATAATTTTGAACCTAGGGCAAAATGGAATTTGTAGCTAGGGCAAAAGCGTAATTTTATTTTAAAATGGGGGCAAAAACGTAATTTTAAACTGAGGGAGAAATCGTAATTTTAAATTCAGGGATAAAATCGTAAATTGATTGGACCAATGGGGGAGTGCCACACAGCTGTCTGGCACTATAACTAAGGGCAAAATCGTAATTTTAAGCTGGGGGCAAAATCATAATTTTATGTTGATTTGGGGGAAAATTATAATTGTGAACCGATGGCAAAATAGTAATTTTTAGCTGGGAGCAAGTGTATAATTTTATTTTGAATTGAGGCAAAATTGTAATTTTAAACTTGGGATAAAATTGTTATATTGAACTGAGGTCAAAAACATAAATTTATTTTAAATTGGGCGCAATAACGTAGTTTTGAACCGAAATTTACGCGATAAAATCGTAAATTGATTAGACCAATGGGAGGGTGCTAGGCAGTTGTTGTCTGGCATCATTCCCATATCTAATGTTTGTATATATAGCATGGCACTATTCCCCCATCTAATGTTTGTATACATAGTAAACTAGTGTTATGCGTTGCCTGCATTGCGGGGTGCTCAACCGAATATTTCTTAGTTTAATAAAATGTACACCTTTATTTCGGTCACTTTTACATGCTACTTATAACACAATCTAAAAAAAAGATACATCGAGTGAACCAATTAAACCAAAACACTACGATAGTTTTGCAAAAAAAAAATAACTAAAACGATGGCAAGCATGTAATTTAGAGCTGGGGCAAAACAATAATTTGTTAGGACGAATTAGCGAGTGCTAGGCAGCTGTTTGGCACGAATAAAAACTACACTGAGTTAACCAAGTAAAATAAAACACTACCATAGTTTTGTCAAAAAAATGAGGGCAAGATTGCAATTTTTAACTTGGGTAAATTCGTAATTTTGAAATGGAGGCAAAATCATAGTTTGAACTGAGGGCAAAACCATAATTTAATTTTGAACCGGGGCAAAATCGTAATTTTAGGCTGTGGGGAAAACCAAAATTTTATTTTAACTGGGGCGAAATCATAATTTCAAATTGGGGATAAAAATGTAATTTGGCAGGATCATAGCTAGGGGCAAAACCATAATTTTATTTTAAACGGGGGCAAAATCATAATTTTAACTATTGTATGCTTAAAAAAGAAAAAAAACCTTGTTATTCGCCGGCAGTTGTGGCCAATAACCAAACAAAACTATTCCCTATCTAGAATATGTATATGGAGTAAATATATGAGTTCTTAGGTTCTCTAAACACAAATCCATGCCATATATAAGGGATTGATGATCTAGAAAACTCATTTAAAAGAGAAAACTAAAAAAAGTCACAAAAAAAGCTTAAAAACACACTAATTTTTTTAACATTCTTTTGTTGTAAATCTACATTTTTTAAAATATAAAAATTGAAAAAAAAAACTAGTAATACACATGTGTAACACTACGAAAAAAACTAACCACCCCCCACCCGACATCCCCAAAAACTAAAACCCCGCCCCCTCCCTAAAAACTAAACCCTAGACATAAATCCCTCAAAAACCTAACCCTAAAACTAAACTAAACCCAAAACCTAAATCAAAATGCTAAATTACATGTGCAACATAACATATGCTGAACATGTGCTATACTAATTTGTTTTTTCTTTCATAATTTTTTATCTTAAAAATCCTTAAACTTACAACTAAAAATGCTTAAAAAAACTGATGCCTTTTTAAAGCATTTTTGGGAGTTTTTTTAGTTTTCCCACCTTGTAGTTTCCTCATAATTATCTCCCCATACATGTATAGAGAGTGGGAGTTGACTAGAAAGTATAAGTTTCCTAAAAAGTCTAGGAAGCAATAGGGAGGTGACATGTGGCTTTAGTTTTTTTTATTCAAAAGGGCATGATGGTAATTTGATTATTAATTTAATTTTGTAATATTATATATCCTAAGCTAACTATCCAGGTGGTATTTATGGAAACGTATATCTCTTTGATGATTTCAAATCATTACGATATCAAAAGGGCAATTTCTTTAAATTACGAAGTTCAAGTCATTAACAATTTCTTCGTGTTGTGTTTTATCATTTACTGGGTTCATCATAATGTGTTTTAGCAGTTACTGGTTTCAGTTACTATTTCATCACAATGTGTTTTATCTGGTTGATATGATTTTTGGCATTCTTGATGTTGTATTTTATTAGTTACTAGTTCATGTTGTGTTTTATCGGTTACTGGTTTCATCACAATGTGTTTTATCAGTTACTTGTTTCAGTTACTGTTTCATCACAACGTGTTCTTACTGGTTCATATGATGATTTTGGCATTCTTGATGTTATGTTTAATCAGTTATTGGTTTCATCACAATGTGTTTTAGCAGTTACTGGTTTCAGTTACTGTTTCATAACAATGTTTTTGTGTTTTAAAAACACACTTTCCACAGGATCCCCACTATATATATAGGGAGAAGATCATGCGAGAACCACCTCTTATTGTGAGAACCGCGAGAACCAATGTGAACACACCAAAAATGCCTAAAAATAGCTAAAAATCACACAAAATTTTTTTTTAATTTTTTTAATATTTTTTATAAAAAAATCGCTACTTTTCAAAGCCAAAATATTTTTTTTTTAATTTTTTTTGGCTTCTAAAAGTAGCGATTTTAACATAAAAAATATTAAAAAAGTTAAAAAAAAAATTTAGAATTTTTTTAGATTTTTTTAGGTTTTTTGGGGGTTTAGTTTTTAGCATTTTAGCTTGGGAAGGGGGGGGGGGGTGGGGGGGGGGTTTAGTTTTTTGGGGGGTGGGGGAGGGGGGTGTAGGTTTTTTTGCAGGGGGGGGTTAGGTTTTTTTTAGGTGTTTTTTTAAGTTTTTTTTAGCATTTAGCTTGGGGGGGGGTTAGGTTTTTTTAGCTATTTTAGGTTGTGTTCACATTGGTTCTCAAGGTTCTCACAATAAGGGTGGTTCTCGCATGAGCCCCTCCCTATATATATATATACATATGTATATATACATATGTATATATATATATACATATGTATATATATATATGTATATATATATATATATGTAGGGGAAGGTTCATTTGAGAAAAATTTAATGTGAGAAGAAAAAAGAAGAAAGGACATATTAGTAAAATAGTATTTCATTTATAACTCATATCATTAATTTTTCTCTCGTTAGTTAATTAGTCAACTAATCATTAATTATCCTACATATAATCTACAAAACCTACACATATCAAAATTTTCCTACATATACCCTACACATTACATAATTTTATCCTATATAGTCGAAATTTATCCTACACACCTCGAAATATATCATATACAACACGTGATTTATCCCACATAACGTGTAATTTATTCTACACTTTAAATTAAGTTTTTTTTTTAATTTGGAAAAAGTATATATTTTGAAAAAGAGTTACAAATTTAATTTAGTTAGTTATTAAAGGGGAAGAATACAAATTAACAATTTATGTAAGTTTACCAATATACCCTTATATTAAAATTAAATGCAAATATTTAATGAAGTAAAATGAAACATTCTTATTGATTGAAACTTTTTCTTTTTTCTTCTTACAAAAAAATTCTTCTCATTTATATATATATATATATAGGGGTTGGTTCCGGTACAAACCATATTTATCCTATAAACCGTAAGAAAAGATCTCCTAGCACTTTAAAAAAGTTAAATTAGCACATACCAAAACAATACATACATAAAAGTAGCACAGTTGAATTATATTAGCATATGAAAATTAATCAAGATAATTGATTTTAGCACATATTTGAATGATATCAACACTTTTCTTAATCAGCACATTGAAAACAAAAGAAAGATCCGAATAAAGAATTAATTGCTTCTTACCATATTTATATGGAATTCAATATAATTGATATTATTTAGGATAATATTTTATCAGTTCTCTATAATTGGTTGGATGACACGTGTCATTTTTTAAATGGTTCTTATAGTTTGTATGCGAAATGTGGTTTGTATTTGATCCTACTCCTATATATATATATATATAGGACAAGGATCCGTTAGGAACCACCTTTTTTGGCTACTAAAAGTAGCGATTTTAATTTACAAATTATTAAAAAAAAATTGTGTGTTTTTTTTTAGATTTTATTAGGTTTTTTGGGGGTTTAGATTTTAGCATTTTAGCTTGGAGGGGGGGGGGGGTTAGGAAGTTTTTTTTCTTTTGGTGGGGGGGGTGGTGGGGGTTAGGATTTTTTAACTATTTTAGGTTGTGTTCACATTGGTTTTCGCGGTTTTCGCAATAAAGGTGGTTCTCGCATGAACTTTACCCTATATATATATATGTATATACATATATATATATAGAGAGAGAGAGAGAGTGAGGATCCTACGGAAAGTGTGTTTTTCCTAAAAAGTGTAAAAAGTCATAAAACACAATAATTTCAGGCATAAAACACACCTAAAACTCACAAATAATAGAATGAATATTACTAAATTTTTAGTTAGTTTTTTGGTTTTCTCATTTAAACTAGTTAACTCATAATCCATCCCCTATATATATATATATATATATATATAGGGTGAGATTTGGCTACAAAGTCCAAATTTATTGAAAAGTGTAAAATGTTATAAAACATCATAATTTCTACGAGAACATACACATAAAACCTACACACACACATATATATGTATAAGGGTTTTTGTCTAACACATTTCAGCAACTTTCAGCATTTTTGTCTAACACATGTTAGGCAACCGGACATTGCTGAAATTTGTTTATTTTTTTTAAAAAAATCCCTTCGGCGCTTTTTTGTTTTTTTTTGGCCCAAAACACTTTAAAACCTGTATATTACATTTGTTATTTTTTTCAAAAAAAAAAAAAAAAAAACGTCGGGAGGTTGGGTAAAAATGGGGGAAGATTTGAGTTTCCAGAGTTTCCTAAGAATTTAAGGGTTTTCTGTCTAGCATTCCCCTATACATACACACACACACACACACACATATATATATATATATATATATATATGGGAGAGTTCATTGGGGAACACTAAAAAAGCGGAGAACGGGAGAACACTCTTAAAAATTATACTTAACATGTTAAAAAAATGTTTTTCTAACTTTTTTTCAGCGATTTTTCTTATAAATACAAGTAGAAACATTTTTGATAAAAAAATCAAAAACTAAAAATATAAAAAAAATGTTTAAAAAAACAGTTATATCTTATAGAATTAACTTAACATGTTAAAAATAAATGTTTTTTTGAAAAATTTTCAGCGCTTTTCTTTATTAAAAAGAGGAGAAACTAGTCTAACAATAAAAATTATTTTTTCTAAAAAAACATTTTTAGCATACCAAACAATCCATTGTGTTCAAGGATAAAAAAAATGGTGTAAATTTTTATTCCCTTCAAAAGAAAAATCAACGAATTTTTTTGGATCCCTGGAATGTTTTTTTTTAATATTTTTAGTTTTTGATTTTTTTTTCTTAAAAATACTTCTACAAGTATATATAAGGAGAAGCGCCGAAAAAGATTTTTTAAAAAAATTATTTTAACATGTTAAGTTAAATTTTTAAGAGTGTTCCCCTGTTCTCCACTTTTTTAGTGTTTCCCAATGAACCTCACACTATAACACTATACATCTATCATAGACATGCTATCAGACAACCTATTGTGTTATATTTGTTATATAATAATATAGTGTTATATTTGTTATATAATGATATATAGTGTTACACAGTGTTATATGGTATTACATGGATTTACATATTGTTATATGGTGTTTATATGGTGTTATATAGTATTATATATAGTGTTATAATACACTTCTCACACTTTGAGCACTTTTTACATGATCCTCTACCTATATATATATATATTATAAGCAAACGTTAAAAATATATTATTTTTAAGAAATATAATTCCGGAAAGTATTAAAAATCAAAGAATTGATTTTTTTGGCAAATAATGTAAAACACACAAGTATTTACACCTACATACCAGTATACTTTCCTAAGTATACTTATATAAAAATAATATTGAAAATATTATTTAACAAATTACTTATATTTATTTTTGGAAAATAATGTAAGCGTCATATATTGTATGAGTTAAAAATATATATTATTTTTAACATATATGGTTTTCAAATACTACATACAGAAATATATATTTTGGGGAACAAAATAAATATATTCACAAGTGAACAATATGATTTGGACAAACAATATTTTGACGAACGGGCAAGACCCGACCATCATTGGCACGACCCACACATATGACGAACTTACATGACTAAAACAAACTAAATACATGACCCAAGAGGGTAACATGTTCCTAGTAAGTTACAAGTTTAGATGATTAACGTACGTAAAACGTTTATAGGTTACGGCAATCACAAGACAAACACCGGTGGAGTTTCGACCTTGAAGACGCAAATCTGTGAGTTCATGTCCCCACTTTTAAACATTTTCTTGTTTTCTAAACATGGGGAAAATACATGTATGATGGTATGTTAGAACAAAACTAAGGAATGAAGCATAGATCAAGTTACGAATAGGGTGAGACTTAAGCACCATTAATCAACTATATACGTAGACCGCGGAACAAAGGTTGGATCTAATGGGTTTCAGGCAGCCACACTCTTGGCCACTTTTTTACCAAGAGTGCTTTTGTGTCTCGAGTCGTAAAGCGACGGAAAAATGCCTATGGTTTGGATGCTTCTTATGTCGTTACACATGTTAATGGCCTTACAAACCATTAGCGATCTCGATTTCCTTACATTTACAGAATACATTTTTCAAGAAAATTATACAATGACATACCATGATTCTTACAACTATTACTCATATGTTTTACACAAACTGCATGAATTCACAGAAACTTTTGTTGACGATTTTCAAAACTTACATGTATTTCAGGAAACCAAGTGGATGCGCGCGGCCTCTTTTGCTCAAGAAAGTAGTTTATGTTTCAAGATGTCATTTGTCTGTACTCCATTAACACCTTTTGATGGATTTGTTTGCTATATCCCGCCTTCTTGCGGTGACATAGGGAACAAAACCTTGATCTTTGATTGAAATGATGTTGTAAACTTTTCAGACAATTATCTTTTGTTATGATGTAAACTCTAAACTTAATTTGTATTTTGAATGTTTAAACTTGAGTGGCAAATTTGGAGTTATTTTTATATCATGTACTGTGTTTACTTATCGTATGCAATGAGAACCATTCATGATCACACCTCATGCTTCCGCCTTGGAAAGGGGTGTGACAAAACCCTTGCACTTTATGTCATTTAGTCCTAACTTAATCAATTTTCATGGTTAAATTCGACCAAGTGGACCGACACGAGGGTGTTTTGGTCATTTTACCCTAACACTAAAATATATTATAAGAAAAACCCATCTTTTTACCTTAAGTCTCTCTCTCTCTCTCTCTCTCTCTCTCTTTATACAATCTGAGCGACCACCGCCATAACAGCGTTCACCATAGATCCACCATCGACCACTGACCACTGTAGCAGCAACTCACCATAGCACCGTTCACCACCGCCATAGCTCTGTGGTCGTTCAACAAATAGCTTCGCTCATTCAACAAAAGCCGACGTTCGTTCCACAAAAGCCAATGTTCGTTCCACAAAAGCCGCCGCCATTCGTTCCAGGTAAGCGAATCACCTGATCTTCATTCTAGGGTTAGGGTTCTTACGAATTAGAGTGGTGGTTGTCGGATTCGATGTAGGGTGTAAGGTTTGGAGTAGTGGTTGTCGGATTTGGTGTGGGGTTGTCGGATTTGGTTGGTGGTTGTTGGATTTGGAATGGTGGTGCTAGGGCGATGGTTTATGGCAGTGGTGGGGCTTGGGTGGTGGTAGGCACATAAGTTCTAGATTTGGTGTGGTGGTTGGGATTTGGCAGTGTTGGTGCTAGGGTGGTGATTTATTGGCGGCTGCTGGTGGGATTGGTGTTGAGGTGGAAGTGGTGGTGGTAGTGGTGGCTAAGGGTGGTGGTGGACAGTGCTTAAGGTGAGAGTGGTGGTGCCAGATCATATTTAAGAGAAAGTAAGGTAAAAAACTAAATTACCCTTGTGTTACCTAATTAACCAAAACAATTAATTGAATTACGGTTAAAGGACGTAACGTGCAAGGGTTTTTGTCACACCCCCAAATTACCACCTAGGGCGTGTCCCTAATGGAGGTGTAACGATTCAACAAAGAGCCACCAATCATATCAAACACAAGTTATAATGTAATAAAATACCCAATTGAAAGAAAAGTATCGTTTGAAAGTTAAACCAAATCCCAAACCAAAGTATTGAGCGGAAGCATAAAAGTATAAATGCATAAATGTATCGAAGCCAAATCAATGTAATTGTTTATCATGACCATAACCACACCAGCAGCATCAGACGGCAAGCTCCCAAGTTCCTTCAATAATTACCTACAAGGATGTAAACAAGTGTGTCAGACTACGCTGGTGAGTTCAAGGTTTGTGTTTGTTTACCAAGTTGTGTTACCGATCAAGTGAGTAAAACAGTTTGCAAAATGATATGTTGTTTGTTGTTATGATGTTTGACGTTTTGATGTTGTTATTACTCGAGTACCGAATGGCCATATGATATGTGATTGCCAACCCCAATGCCTCTATCAAAGCATTGGTCATGTTTTAAGGTAATTAGTTCACGCCCGTTCCCCTTGAACGTCGTGAGGGTGCCAAACCTAATAGCGCTATCAACTAATAACCCCCGTTGCCCTACAAGCAACGACCCGTAGATGTAGTGGTCTTACAATGATAGAAAACTGAGTACAATAACCAACATCCCATTACCCATGCATTCCTCATCGGAACGTTACCCGTTATCCCTTCACTGGGATCCATGCTTGAGAAAGAGCAATGAACTCACCTTTGGTTTGCTCGGTATGTTTATTCACGTATTCAAGTTAATCAATCAAGTCCTAGCATGGTTGTCAAAGCCAATTAGTTTCACATAGACTCGAGTCACATAGTTTCTTACTCATATTACACAGGTAGTACACATGTATTTCACGTATTATCATGCGAGTCACAGTAGCCAATCATAACACAAAACGGTCTACTAATTCACACGAAGTCAAGTGTTCATATCTCACATACCTTCATACATTCATCATAGTAGTAGGCGGCCCAAATCAATACACTAAACCCAATTAACTAATATATAACATAAGATCAGTGAATTGAATTAATCATATTATATCACCTACTTAAACTGTTTCATCAATCATATAACTTGAATATCATAACAACTCCCAATTTATGACACATAATTCTAATGAATGCCAACACCATAACAATCGAAGTCCTTGTTTCACAAAAGAAAGTAGTCCGAATGATCTCAACAATTATCACAAAAGACTGTCTTGAATTGGTCAAATTTGAAGATAAATGCCACAATTGTTTTAATATTCGGCCGCCACACTTCATGTGCAGAATAAATATTTTAATAGACCAAAAGAAAGAATTAAATGACATTGGCATGCATTCGGCCACTTAAGTCCACATCATGAAACCTTATGTGCTAATAAATTGACAATCCATACATGTGTCGAACAACTATTGGACCCCCTATTCTGATTAAGTTCCCCAAGCAAATCCCTTTTTGAATCACATGCCCCCTTTGAATTTTTATAAAAAGTTCCATGAATCCATTTATTTAATTGGACCACATGATTATATATTAATCATGTTGCAAATACATACATATATGACAATTCAGTACATATTTGACACTATTAACTTCTTGCCGCCTATATCTACTCACCTACAACTAGCCGCCCATATAATCCAATCACCCATCATTATATTGACCCACTTGAATGCCATTTACTTATACATGCACATGAGAATCAACAATACCATCTTTCATGCTACTGACATTAGCCGACAATAAGAATCCATAAATAAAATAATTGTTATATGCTCACAAATACTAAATATCATTGGACCGCATGTATTAAAAGGGCTGCCACTATATTTTATTAACATCTACACTTTAAGGCACAATTCACAAACACACAATACGTAGATATGTTACCACACATAAATGCCTACTCAAACCACATAGATACCCAAAACTTATAATTCGATTCATGTGTATTCTGATCAAAATAAGGTTACTCATGCGCATAGTTCTTGATCATATTACATACATGTTATATTGCACATAGGTTAAATCTAGATAACACCAATATCAAAACAACCATCAAGTTAAACAAATACTAGAAGATACTGACCGAGACTAAGGAGAGTATGGTGATGGTGATCACGACGAAGGGGAGGGGGTGCTCACTGCCGCACGAAGAAGATGGAGGATGGTAGGGGTTTGTTTTATTTTTAAACTAATCACAGATAGAGTTTGATTACAATTCGCATAAGTGAAGGTTTAGAAGCTGGGCCAGTTCAATTAAAGGAGCCGGTCACTGCCTTTGCTGGGCTACAAGATTAGCGGCCCAAAGCGGCCCAAGATTATTCAATTAAAGAGGAGGAATTGGGCTGGACCGCACTAATTAAAACAGGATATGTATATGAACAGGATATGGACCGAAGCCTTGATATACATGGACCTAATTATGTTGGAACACTCGTTTATATGTTAGTGGGCTAGGACGGGTATTGTGTGTGTCAACTGTGCTACATGTTTCATTTGGGCCTTGTCTAATATGTGTTGATACGTTAATAGGATGCACACTAACTATGGTTATGTGGAACATGAATTATGTCCGAAGTTTAGATTGTTTATTTACGAGCGTTTTCTTATTTATATTATTGCAAGGGACGAACTAAGAAAAACAGAATCATGAGACTAAGATACTAACCATTCAAGTCCGGGTTGTCACATCATCCCCAACTTGAAAGAAATTTCGTCCCGAAATTTAGCAAACAGTCACTGAGGAAGCTAGTTTTGTTAAGCGTTTTTGCGGGGTGTCACATCATCCCCTACTTGAAAGAATTTTCGTCCCGAAAATTTAGCAAACAGTCACTGAGGAAGCTAGTTTTGTTAAGCGTTTTTGCGGGGTGTCACAGTTTTCAAACATCACGTACGTTTTTTGTGGTTTTTGAAACTAAAGAACACACTTTGCAATCTAGTGTCAACATACAGAACCATTTTTATAATTAACTCATATTAGATTTGAAGGTTGATGTGAATGAGAAGTAAGGCAAAAAGTGGGTGGAGATTTCAAGGTTGTTTTGAAGTTGTTACACTTCTCTTTCAAACACGTGTAGTATAATAATAATCACTACAAGATTGCTTTCGTAACATCCTAAGATGAGTGTGTATTAGAAGAAACTGAGAAAAAATATAAACATATGTTCGATAAGTTTTAGTAAATATATAAATGTCTATTAGAGTTCATACTAACACGACCTCAATAAATATTAAAGTAACTAGTGTGAATCACATGCATGTTGCGACATAGTGATTTTAAATAAAATCTATATTTTAACTTAGATAAAAATACACGTTAATAAAATAGAAAAACGTATTTCATTTTAATATGTTCAGAAGAGAAATAAACAAAAAGAAATTAGTAAAGTATCAGCACGTTGCAACGAATCTGTTTTTAATAAAACTTATATTGAAGCAAATACGGTGCAATAATAAACGAATGCATTTCAATTTATAATAGTTCAAAGGTTAAATGAAAAAGGAAAAACCAATTAATTCACGGAATAAAACAAGAACAAATAAATCTAAAGATAAGCTTATTGAAAAAAAAGAAAAATAAACTAAAGAACATAAGAAGTAAAGTTACCGAAAAAAAACCTTAGAAAGAATAAAAATGGCAAAATAGTGAAAATAAGGGTGGGGGAGGTTGTGTGTAGAGCGGTCCAAAAAGTGTGATTCAGAACTCTCTCGATTTGAAACTAAGCCGAACAAAGAGAGCCTTGCTTGACTCGGTTTGTAACGAGCCGGGTTGGCTCAGTTTGGCTTAGTCAATAGCTTGGCACGATTTGGCTAACATTATTATAGCTTTAATATGTTAAATCTTTAAATACATATAATATATTATAAAGAATGGTTACTATTTTTGACTATTTAGGTGTGTAGTTGGATATCTATGGCATATTCGGGGGTTGATTAGGATGTTAATGAACTTAAATTGTATTTAGTTGAAAGAGTTAATTGCCAAAATTGTCCCTAAGGTTTGAGCACGTTTGCCATTTTCGTCTAAATGACCTTTTTGTACCATTTTGGCCCCCACGTTTGGCATTATTTGCCATTGTCATCCAAATGACTAACTTAGTTAAAAAAAAATACCATTTAATAAGGGGTATGTTTGAAATTTTACATTTATAAGTAGGGGTATTTTGGACTTTTGTCTTTATCATTTTATATATTATATAAAATGTATATCTGATTATTTATTTCCATTTATATACTATATTCAAACCAAAAGAATCTAATCAT
Organism: Helianthus annuus; assembly: GCF_002127325.2. NCBI lineage: Eukaryota > Viridiplantae > Streptophyta > Magnoliopsida > Asterales > Asteraceae > Helianthus > Helianthus annuus. The sequence goes on along the minus strand of NC_035449.2, from coordinate 173,134,476 downwards.
CATGCTTTGTATAAATGTTCATCATCGCAGACAGTACTTCTTCACCCAACTTATCTCTGACAACTACCACCGCCATCAACCACCACCCCGGCCACTACTTGCCACCACTTCCATCATCGTCATCAGCCACCACCCCCAACACCTCCACCTCCACCAACCACCTGGCATCACCGGATTCCTCTCTACCACTACCCAAAGTCGTTGATGAAGCCGATGATGACAGATCTGGCGCGTGCATTCAACTCTAAACTGTGACGACTCTGCGGGGGTCATCATACTGTCCGGGATGGGCCAGATGTTCTGTTCTGTTTGGGTGTGGATCTGACTTCTGGTAAAGATGTGTTCAAGGAAGACGTGAAATAGGTAGAAACTGGCCCAATTGCTCAGATGGAGCGGTATTACGTTTGCTTCAGTTTCATTCATCATGCTGAATTTGTTTTAGAAACCTTAGAATTCGCTTTAATTGAGTTGAGCAGGGCTCAATACGTTTTGGATTTGTTCAAGAATTGAGTTAAATCAAGGGGATGTTAACAATTTTTTATGAGAAATTAAAGAAAAATTGAAGTGTTGTTATTTTGTTGAACAGATTTTGATAGAATTGGGTGAGGTTTCAGATCATACAATCGTGGTTATGGCTGGTGTGGTAGGGTTTCAAATTTGGCAATGGTGGTAACGGCTGGTGGGGTGGTGGTGGTGGTGGTGGAGGTGCAGGTGTAGGTTGGGTGACTACGGATGAAGAAGAATGTTTTTTTTTTATATTAAAATAAAATCATAAAGCCAAAAGATCAAAATACCCCTACTTATAATGTAAAATTTTAAACATACCCCTCATTAAACGGTGTTTTTTTAACTAAGTTAGTCATTTGAATGAAAATGGCAAAAAATGCCAAACGGGGGGGGGGGGGGCAAAATGGCACAAAAACGTCATTTTGGATGAAAATGGCAAACGTGCCCAAATCTCAGGGACGATTTTGGCAATTAAATCTAGTTGAAATTTGAAACTTATTTTATATTTGCTTAGAGATTGATTTTGGCTTGTTAAACTTATTTGGATATTTTCTTTTAAGCTATTGATTGCTATTTTAGGCTGTTGACTTTTGAAAGCTATGTAGCCTAGACAAGTCGAGCTCAGCTAGCTCGGTTAAAAAACAAACAAAGCTCGATCTTTGATTTTCAGCTCGGTTGGCTCGGTTTATAATTGACCTTGAGCCTGAGCTTACCTTTGACTCGATGTTGCTCGGTTCATGAACAACCCTATGTAGGAAGGACTAGAACTCGCGTTAGACTTGTGGACAAGGAGCACACCCACTAACAGCCTAACCCCTGCCACTTGTTTCTTGCGGTCTACTCTACTGAATATCTGTGTGTGTGTGTGTGTATATATATATAGGGGTTGGTTAACGCACAATATTCCTTAACGTACGATGTGTACCAGATGAAATTAGGCAAGTTATAAAACTCAAAAATCCTAATCACGCATGTACAAAATCAGAAATCACGAATGGGGTAAAAAAACCTAATCACGCATGTAATATTTTCATAGTGTACGCAACGTACATTAAGCAAAATTGTACAATACACTTTCACTATACACAATATATATATAGGGCAAGGTTTCGTTAGAAACCACCTTCATTGCGAGAACCACGAGAATCAACGTGAACACAAACAAAACTAGTTAAAAAAGCTTTAAAAACATACAGTTGTTTTTAATTTTTTGGTTAAAATCCCAGCTTTTTATTTATAATAATTTTTGTTAAAGTCGCGATTTAACTAAAAAAAACACTTTTTTAGCATTTAGTTGTGGGGTTTAACTTTTGGGTTTAGTTTTTAGCATTTTGCTTGGGGGGGGGGTTAGGTTTTTGAGTTGTGGTGGGGTGGGGTGGGTTTATTTTGTTGTGTTCAGATTGATTCTCGTGGTTCTCGCAATAAGGCTGGTTCTCGCATGAACCCTAACATATATATAGAGGAAGGTTAACGTACATTACGGCTTAACGTACATCAGGTACGACAGATAATTACGCACGTTCATTTTAAAATCACGCACGTTATAACTCAAAAATCCAAATTCACGCATGTTGAAACACAATAATCACGCATATTGAAAACATTAATCACGCATGTTATAGAACAAATCACGCATGTTGTTGTACGTGAAGTACGTTAAGCCGTAATGTACGATATACTTTTTCTATATATACATATATATATATATAGAGTAAGGTTCATCCGAGAACCACCCTTATTGCAAGAAACGCGAGAACCAATGTGAACACAAAATAAAATCTAAAAAAATAAAAAAAAAAGCACTCAAATTTTTTTTCTTTAATATTTTCACAAAAAATCGCTATATTTCGTTACCATAAAATTTTTTTTTTCGAGTAACAGTTATCCAGGCACATGTGCATATGTATCATTACTTCAGGAAAATTCGGTAATACGTTATCAGAAATAGACAATTGCATTTTAATTTACAATACCATTCGTAATACACTACTTTTTACATTACAAATATTCAAAATGCACATGTGCATCATTAGGTATAACCATGATATAACGTGTTTTGGTACAAAAAGTTTGTGATTTTGAATGGAGAAGTAGGCCCATATACATGTTTTTTGGTTAATTATATCTAGTGGTTGATGGTTTTGGTTATAGTTGTCAATTTATGATGTAATATGTTGATTGGATGGTATAAATGGTATTTACATACATGTAATAAAGTGAAAATATTGGTAATGGTATTGTATTATGGATGGTAGGAGGTAATGGTATTGTATTATGGATGGTAGGAGATAATGGTAGTGTATTATGGAAGGTATGATAGATGAAAGGGAAAGTGTATTCAAAGTCTTCTACCAAAACACCTTATTTCATGTTCATACATATAGATGCACATGTGCATTTCTAATATTGGTAATGTAAAAAAGTATTGTATTACACATGGTAGTGTAAATGAAAGTGCAGTTGTCTAATAGTTGTAATGAATTACGGAATTCGTCAATGAAATGACAAAAATGCACATGTGCATGTTTGTGTATTATGGATGGAATGATAGATGAAATAGAAATTAGTGTACCAAAACACCTTATTTCATGTTGATACATATAGATGCACATGTGCATTTATAATATTGTTAACGTAAAAAGTAGTGTATTACACGTGGTAGTGTAAATGAAAGTGCAATTGTCTAATCTTTGTAATGAATTACGGAATTTGTCAAAGAAATGATACAAATGCACATGTGCATGGATAACTGTGACTCGAATTTTTTTTTTGTTTTTGAATTTTTTTATTGTAAACGAAATATAACGATTTAAAAAAAATAGTAAAAAAATTTTGGGTGTTTTTAGACTTTTTTAGGTATTACTGTTTGTGTTCACACTGGTTCTCGCGGTTCTCGCAATAAAGGGTGGTTCCTAATGGATCCTTCTCCTATATATATGTGTGTGTAGGTTTTATGTGTGTGTTATGGCAGAAATGATGTTTTATAACATTTTACATTTTTCATGAAATTTGGACTTTGTAGCCAAACCTCACCATATATATATATATATATATATATATATATATATATATAGAAACTGGATCAGGAGAAAATGCTCAAAAGTGTGAGAACGATGAGAACGCATCCTGGCCCAACACGTGTCACGCGACATAGAGAAGGGCGGAGGGGCTTTTTTGTCCTTTCATCTTCTGTTTTTCCAGTTCCGCTTTTCCGAATGTTGTTTTAATTGTTGAGGTTTAAGATTTTTGGCGCTAACCAAATTCAATAATTAATGGCGTTTAATGGTTTCATCGTATTAACATTTTGGCGTTTATGGCGTTTATTCAAATCGTATGCGAACCCCAGGGTGGTCAGTAAATCTATATGAATTGCGTTTTTCAAGGCGTTTTAAAAAGATGGCCCGTTGTTCTATTAATTTTTATAAACATTTTGGCATTTGTGGTATCTTGGCGTTTTACAATTGTTAGATTATATTTCAGCCACATTAAAAAAATACAGGCGAAGAAAATAAATTAAAAATCCCAATCGGTTTTCTCTTCACAATCTTCACTGTCATCAGTCTCTCTATTCTTTAATAGTACAAGAAATGTCACAAAAAATATGGCGTTTTATGTAAAACTTAACAAACCCACCGGTTTGGTCATTTTGCCTGCTTGTCTGTTGAAGTGGCTTTTTTGTGGATGTTTGGGGAAATAGATCTATGACGTTTGGGTGGGTTTTTCACTTTTTCTTCATGTTGATCTTCATCTTTATAATCATCCCACACTTTAGTGTCATTGATTTATGTGCGTGAAGTATGTTATAATTTAGATGAATATTTAAGCCCCTTTTTACACTTTTAGCCAAGTTTTAAATTTATAAAACACAATATTTACTAACACTAAACACACATATGGGCAAGTGCACCCATCGTGGACGTAGTATAGTGTTGGTAAGATACCGAGGTCGTCCAAGGACACAAGAGCTTTTAATACCGGTTTATCCTCAACGTCTAATCAAATCAAAAAGTGAGAAAAATGTTTTAAACTAAGAAAAATAAAAACTAACTAAATGCTGAAAAATAAAATAAAATAAAAACTGATAGACAAGATGAATCACTTGGATCCGACACGTGTGTTAGTATAACCTTTGATTATTTTCGCACTTTTGCACTTGTTTAAGAGATTATCTTAGTTATTGTAGTAGGCCCCTCTTTTGAAGGCGACGTTACCCTCAACCCAGTAGTTTGAGTCAGCAAGGATACAATCCTAAAGGGTCGGATTATTGAAAGATAATGAATTAAGTTATTAATGCAAATTGTGGTAGGCCCCGCTTTCGGCGGTGACGTTACCCTCGGCTAAGTAGTCTGAGTCAGCAGGGATACAGTCCTAAATAGCCGGGTTATAGTATTAATAGTAGTTAACTTATGAGGGGGTCAAAGAGTTTGGATCCCCGCCATCCAATACCTATGGGCATTGAAGGAGATCCTACTAAATTTGACCCAGGTCCCAAGCAGGACCTCTAAACGCTGAACAAGGGCAAGACCCTTACCAAACCGTTCCCTTAACCCCCGATTGGCTAGCCAACATACCTCCATATAGACCGTGGAGATATGAATGGTGAAAATCTTTTATTTTATATAGACAGTAAAATAACGCCAAGACACCACGGACAAACGATAAGGAAAGATCACCTTCAACATAAGTAACTAGTTATTAAAGTCATTAATACAAAACCAAATAAAAAGTGCAAAAGATTAAAAATAAAAAGTATTATACTAAACACTTGTCTTCACCAAGTGATGTAAGAGACTTAGGCAAACATGGCCTTGATTGTCAAGAACTCTTACGATCAATCTTGGATCCCGAGACGACTCACACACTCTACGATGGACAATGGATGATGGTGGTGGATGATGGTGTTATAGTGGTGGTGGGTGGTGGATGAAGTGTGAGAGAGGTGGTGTGCCAAGGGATGAGATGGAATGAAACCAAGCACCCCTATTTATAGGCTGAACAGAAGGCTAGGCACGGCCCCGTGTCCGCTAGACACGCCCCCGTGCCCGTCTGACACTCTCTCTCTTCATTAATTGTAATTCGCAATTACAATTAATGCGCCTGCTATACTTTCACCACGCCCCCGTGCCCGCTGGACACGGCCCCGTGGTGGGCAATGGAAGCTTCTACTAGTTTGTCTTTTCTGCTGCTTCTTGGGCACGGCCCCGTGTTCGCTGGACACGGGGCGTGTTCAGTCTTCTGTTTTCTCTTCTTTGCTTTGGGGAGTGCCGTTGAGGGTCCGGGCAGTCTACTTTTATTCCTTTTCTTGTATTTATGCTAGAATTAGTTGTCTTTTTGCTTCTTTTGTGATTTTGAGCTCATTTCATCAAGAAAATACAAAAGAAAGACAAAAACACTCTTTTTCCAACATTAGTACTTAAAAAGGGTTAGTTTTATGCCTTAATCGATGTGATTTATATGTTGCATTTTACACACATCAAATACCCCCACACTTGAACTTTTGCTTGTCCTCAAGCAAAACTCTTTAAATGTGGCTTACACTCCCAAATGGAATAGGTAGAAGAGAAAGTTTTTAGCCTGTCCTAGAGTGTCGGGAATCCAAGGTCCTTGTAAGTTTTATTTTTATTTATTTACAATCCTATTCGTTATGATTTATTTTGAACGTTTCATAAGATAAATTACTTATTTGGGCATAGCATGCCTTATTAAAATTCCATTTATATACAAGTTCACATACCTCGCGGGGGATCACTCAACACTCGGCCGAAGGTGTGGATTTTTTAGTGAATCACTCGTGAGCGGCATGGAACTTACGTCTTCCATAGGCTTGCCAAGCAATCAATCCTCCTCCTTTTTAACTTTTTACCTTTGTAAATATCAAGAGGACTTTTGGGGTGAAGGGTTAGGCTTGGGTTAAAGGTGGTCGGTTGGGTTAGTTAGGAAAAAGGGCGAAAATCGTAAAAAGCGTCGGTTTCCGTGACATACCTTGTTTTTAGTGACGTTTTATTTTGAAGTATTTCTCCAAACAAGCTTTTATATAGCTTTTGTTTGTTTTTGACTTCATCAATTTTTTTTTCATCACATAAAAAGGCGAGTTTACGGAAAAACCGAGCTTGTTACTAAAATAAAGGGTGAAAAATAAAAAGGTTTTTTTTTTTTTGTGGGTAAAAAGAGTTTTTTTTTTTTTTTTTTTGGGTAATGAAATGAAAGGTTTAGGCTCAAAGGGGCTATCTAGGGGGATTTTGGGTAGGTGGTAAAAAAATGAAAAATAATGGTTTAGAAAGAAAAATATGGTTAGTCCTAATGCCTCCATCACTTACTTACTTGGGTTTAAGTTGGTAAGGACCGGGAATGTATCGTCGTGGCAAGTTCTAGAGTTGTAAGAACCAAACAGCTATTCACACAAGAAACGAAAAATGAGCATTTAGTCTAAATATGTATACTTTTGTGCTCAATAAAGGCTCAAGACTCACTTTTGTGGGAATGTGTTTTTAATGTGATCAAGTATATATAATCAAATTTTTAACTAGACTTGTTATGCCGTTTCGTAATTTTCTTATGTTGGTTCTTTGTTATCACGACGCTATCGGTTGTAAATTTGTAAAAATATAACCTTTTTAGAACTTGTTATTCCCAAATTAAACTTAAGACAAGTAAATGATAAAAAATGAAAAAGTTTTTGAAAAAAATTTGGGGTGTTTAGCGGTTCCAATAGAGTTTTGTGTAAGGCTTGTATTTAGGATTTGCAAAATTCAAGGTTTTAGCATCCCCCCCACACTTAAATTACACATTGTCCTCAATGTGTCCAAAAATAAGGTTTTTGGTTGATTAGAATGTGTAAAAGTAGGTTAAAAAGCAAAGATTTATGTTACTGGCATCCTGGACACGGCCCCGTGGCGAACTGCCAGTAATGAAAACTTACAGAGTATGAACACGGGGGCGTGTTGGGTGGACACGGCCTCGTGTCTGGCAAATAATTGCAGGTTAGTAATCAAATAGCAGGTCTGGGAGATGAACACGGGGGCGTGTCGGCTGGACATGTCCCCGTGTGGACAGTCTGTGAGCCTGAAAAACAGGTTTTGTCTCTCGGTTTCTCCATTTTGGGGCTGCAAGTGCTAATTGTTTAGCACTCTAACCCTTGCATTGTACCTGTTTAATCACTCAATACCACACCAAACAAACATAAACCATCCTAAATTACCAACGTTAATTGTCTCAAGCATAAAGTAAAAATAAAACAAAGATAAAAAACAGTTAAAGAAAGTAAATTGTTCAACAACCGGCACGCAGGCCGTAAATTGTTTGATAGAGAAGGGCACTTAAACCTGTGGGCTTATCACCAACCTGCCCCTTGTTCCTTCAAGCCTCCTACTCCATGTCTTCATCGCTACCATCACCTCCACCCCCATGCCCCGCCATGTACTCCCGGATGCTACCGATATCATCTTGTATATCGTTAGTGTTGCGCTCGATAGCTCCAACCCAGTGGTATGTGTTGTTGGCGAGATTGTAGGTGTTCCTGGTGCACATGAGGTTTTCCAGCAAAAGATCATGTAAACTTTGAAAGTTAGGAAAACCGCCTCCTTGAGAGGAGGATTGACCCGGATCGCCATGGGGTTGGTACTGATAATGGGGAGGTGGTGCATGAAGAACTAGAGCCTCCTGCGGGTTCCATGCATAGCCTTGCGTCCTTTGAAAGCTGACTGTCCCGTCTTCTGCCTCATAAAGCAAGTTCATGGCTCGGCAAATGTGGTGATCGACTCGTCCCGACCATGGACTTCTTTGAAAGGACCTTGGGATGTTCGTGAAGTGCTTGAAAAGACGGTACACCCATCCCCCAAAGAAGATAGGTGTTGGAGCTCTAGCAAGGCGGTTGAGATGCATGTTTCGCAGTAGGAGGTATGGAACATCGAGAGGCTTTTGGTTGTGGATGCAGTGAAGGACAACCAAATCTTTCAACCCAACAACGCCACTACTGTCGTGGCGCTGGTTCAGCGAGTAAGTGAGGAGCCTGTGAATGTAGCGGTATAGCGGGTCCCTCAGTTTGGTGCTTTTGGTGCTGCTAGGGTTGTAGATTCCTTCACCTATTTAAGCCCATGCGGCTTGGCGTTCGGTTTCATCCAAGTCTCGTAGCCCCCCAATATTCTCTTCATTCCCCGATTCCTCTTCACCATATAGCCCTATGATAGATCCAAACTGTGCCATGGAGGTTGAGTACGTGGTCCCTCCACATCGGAATGTGACCCCCTCATGGTCAAACGGGTCACTCCTCGAGTTAAAAATGAAAGTACTGTAAAACTCCATTGTGCATTGATGCACCGACCGAAGCCGGGTGTTCAATACAACTGCCAGTGGACCTCTCACTATGTTGTTGAATCAGTCAAGTTGATTCACCATGGTTAACAAGTCGGTACATGCCCGCCTAGGGTACTCTTCCGGTCTTGTTTGTAGTATCTCATACCGTGCCCTAGCGTCAAGTTCGCTTGTGTTGAACCTCGTGAATTTTGACATCTGAAAGAATACATCAAAAGTTAGTACGAAACAAGGATATTTGGAGTGAAACTGCAAACAGTGGGCTGTACACGGCCCCGTGTTCAGCGGACACGACCCCGTGTCCAGGCGTCTGTAACCCAAAAAATTCATTTTTCGTCCCGGTTTCGAAAACCTGAAAACTTTTAGCCCAATAGTAGCGGTTTCCCCCGAAAATGAAACCCTAAGTGTCGTTTTTCCCAAAACAAACCGTTTACCCTTTCAATTTCGTGTTTTTCGGTTCAAGAACAAGGGTTTGGGGTTTTAGTTTGAAATCGAACGAATCTATCAACAATACATGTTTATTTACTTCCTACTATACTAATCTAAACTACTACTAACAGATTTCATCAAAAATTTTGAGTTCGATCCGGATGAACATGAAGAACCCTAGATTTTCCCCAATTTTTGATGTTTTAACTACATGCAAGTAACTAATCTAACTACTAAAGATGATAGAATCATACCTTGATGTTGTTAAACTCGGTAGTGACGTCGGAAAACTGCGGAAAATCGCCTGGAACCAGAGCGTTTTCGGCTATACGGGGCGTGTGGAATGATGTAACTGATAGGAAAAGAGGGTTTTATCCCGACAGTTGCCTCGACACGGCCCCGTGCCGAGCAAAGTTTTTGAAATTTTTTTTTTGTGCTTGTGTGCATGCCCCTTATTTTCGAAAATGGCTAGAAGAATTACCGGTTTTTAAACGTACACTTACCTGTAACATGTCGGGTATCAGTTTATTCGTTAACCGTTTGAAGAGAGATCTCCTCTTCCTCATCCTCAATGGATCCTCGGTAGAGTTTTAGCCGTTGGCCATTGACTTTAAATGGTATCCCATTTCGAGTTTTAATTTCTACTGCACCGTGTGGAAAAACATGGGTGACGGAAAAAGGTCCTGACCACCTAGATTTTAGCTTACCAGGAAATAATCGAAGTCGTGAATTAAACAATAGAACTTGATCTCCTGCCCGAAATTCATTAGATTTACTATATTTATCATGTAGATTTTTCATTCTTTCTTTATAAATTTCGGAGTTAGAATATGCATAATTCCTTAGCTCGTCTAATTCATTTATTTGACAAAATCGATTTTTACCTGCATTTTCTAAATCTAAGTTCACGTTTTTTATTGCCCAGTAGGCTTTGTGAGTTATTTCTACTGGCAAGTGACAACTTTTTCCATAGACAAGTTTATATGGGGTTGTGCCTATAGTGGTTTTATAAGCAGTTCGAAAAGCCCATAAAGCGTCGTCTAATTTGTCGGCCCATTCTTTTTTATTTATTCCTACGGTCTTTTCAAGTATTCGTTTTAAACCTCGATTAGTCACTTCGGCTTGCCCATTTGTTTGAGGGTGATATGCTGTTGAGACCCGGTGATAGACCCCATATCTTGTTAATATTTTTTCGAGTTGATGATTGCAAAAATGGGTACCTCTATCACTTATTAAAGCCTTTGGTGTCCCGAAGCGAGAAAACAGTTTTTTCAAAAATTTTACCACTACTCTTCCATCATTTGTTGGAAGAGCCTCGGCCTCCACCCATTTAGACAAGTAATCGACTGCCACAAGTATATATTTGTTTCCCTTTGAAGGTGGGAAAGGTCCCATGAAATCGAGTCCCCACACATCAAAGATTTCACAGACGAGAATGCCATTTTGAGGCATTTCGTTTTTGGAAGAAATATTACCTGATCTCTGGCAGGCATCACATGTCTTTACAAGGTTTTGTGCATCCTTGTAAATGGTTGGCCAGTAAAATCCTGAATCAAATACCTTTCGTGCGGTACTTGCGGAACCATGATGTCCTCCGTATGGACCTTCATGACAATGACGGAGAATTCTTCGTGCTTCATTACCATGGACACACCTTCGGATGAGCTGGTCGGCACACATTTTGAAAAGATATGGGTCTTCCCAAAAGTAATGCTTTACATCAGCAAAGAATTTCTTTCTTTGATGATGTGGCCATCCTTTGGTGACTATACCGCTAGCTAGGAAATTAGCGTAGTCGGCATACCATGGCTCTTGTCTACTCTCCATCATTTCCAAGGATTCCGTGGGAAATTTCTCGTTGATTTGCTCGTCTCTGGTTGTTTCCAAAGCTGGGTCTTCTAAGCGTGAGAGATGATCTGCAGCAGTGTTTTCTGCTCCTCTTTTGTCCTTGATTTCGATGTCGAATTTTTGGAGGAGTAGAATCCATCTGATCAAATGGGGTTTTGCGTCTTGTTTCTTGAAGAGGTACCTGATGGCTGCATGGTCTGTATAGACTACTGTTTTAGAAAGAACAAGATAAGAACGAAATTTATCAAAAGCAAATACCACTGCTAGTAATTCTTTTTCTGTAGTTGTATAATTTTCTTGTGCTTCATTAAGAGTTTTACTAGCATAATAAATTGGGTGGAAATGCTTTTCTTTTCTTTGTCCCAAGACTGCTCCAACAGCAAAGTCACTTGCATCACACATGATTTCGAAAGGAAATTTCCAATCTGGCGCTATCATGATAGGTGCATTGACTAGCATTTCCTTGAGGGTTAGAAATGCTTGATTGCATTCCTTGTCAAAGATGAAGGGTGCATCTTTTTCAAGTAATTTTGTTAGAGGCCTTGAAATTTTTTAAAAGTCCTTGATAAACCTTCTATAAAATCCGGCATGTCCTAGAAAACTTCTGATTGCTCGTACGGAGGATGGAGGAGGTAATCGAGAAATAGTTTCTATTTTTGCTCGATCAACTTCCATTCCTTCGCTTGAGATTTTGTGATCGAGTACTATTCCCTCTGTTACCATGAAATGGCATTTTTCCCAGTTAAGGGCGAGGTTAGTTTCCTCACATCGGGATAGCATTCGTTCAAGATTATCGAGGCATTGGTCATATGAGTCTCCAAAGATGGAAAAGTCGTCCATGTAGACTTCCATTGTCTTTTCTATCATATCATGGAAAATGGCCACCATACAACGTTGGAATGCTGCAGGTGCATTACATAGACCGAATGGCATGCGTCGATATGCGAAAGTTCCGTAGGGACATGTGAAAGTCGTTTTCTCTTGGTCTTCTGGTGCTATCGGTATTTGAAAATAACCTGAAAAACCATCTAAGAAACAATAAAATTTATGACCGGATAATCTTTCTAACATTTGATCAATGAAGGGTAAAGGAAAGTGGTCTTTCCTTGTTGCTTCATTTAATGGCCTATAATCTATACAAACTCTCCATCCTGTGACGGTTCTTGTTGGTATTAATTCATTTTTCTCATTAGTTATTACCGTCATACCTCCTTTCTTTGGGACTACTTGAACGGGACTTACCCACGGGCTATCGGAGATAGGGTAGATTAGTCCGGCGTCAAGCAGTTTGATGACTTCATTCTTAACCACTTCTTGAACATTGGGGTTCACTCTTCGTTGTGGTTGAATTACCGTTTTGTAGTCATCATTCATTAAAATTTTGTGGGTGCACATGGAAGGGCTTATTCCTTTAATATCTACAAGCTTCCAAGCGATCGCGTTTTTGTGTTTTTTGAGTAGGCTAATTAATTTCTCTTTTTCTATGTTACTTAATTTAGATGAAATAATTACAGGTAAACTACCATCTTTGCCAAGAAAAGCATATTCCAAACCTTTAGGAAGTTCTTTGAGCTCAATGGGTGGGTCTTTAGAAGACACCTTATTTTGTGGCTCATCTATATTAAGAACCTTAAAGGTTTGTTCTATGGCTATTTCTTCTTCGACAAAGTGGTCTTCTTCGTTAGTCGTATCGGGTGGTTCAGCTTCATCTTCAATTAAGGGGTCATTATTGCCAAAAGGATACTTCATTGAACGCTCAAGGTCTATGCTCCTTTTGAATGCCCCTAACTGAAGAGGTAGATTGTTGAATTTCCGGTTTTTCAAAGCTTTATGAGTTTGTACAAAAGGTTTTCCCAAGACTAGTGGGGCGTCATCAAGAATGACGAAGTCGGTTGGGATTATCAATTGATTTGTTTGAACCAAAACATCTTCAACTACACCGATTGATTTTATCACTTTTCGATCGGATAGAAAAATGGGAATTTGAAGTGGAGTAAAATCACTAATACTTAATTTTTCAAAAATGTAGTTAGGCATTATGTTAACACAAAGATCTTTATCAATGGTGATATTGCTAATAAATGAATTTTGAAAGAAACATGGAACCGGTGTAATGTTAATTTCAAAAGGGTCTTCTTTTATTAGCGAGGTTTGATCATTAGTTAACTTAACAATTACTAAGTCTTTAATTTTAGCACTAGTGTTTAACTCTTTTAAAAACATGGCATGAGGGGTTACTAAATAATGATTTTCGAAAGTAGGTGACAAGAGAATAATTTCTTCAAAATTAGACTCTTCATGAATTTTAACATTATCGGACTCACCTTTTTCGTTGTTTAACTCATGTGTCGGTTTTTCACTTTCTTGTTCTTCCATTTTTACATTTTCAACTATTTCTACGTTATTATTACAATTTAATTTTTCTCTTGCGCGGGATTCCTCTTCCCTTGTGCGAGATTCTTTCATATAACGTTCGATAGTTTTAATGTGTTCTAATATCCTATTGGTCACTTCGGTGAGAGAAAAAGAATTTGGATCCTCAAAGCTTGAATCCGGTTGTTCGATCCTTGGCTCCTCATAATTCTCATATGAAGTAGATGGCTCACACCATTGTTCTTCATTGTGAGTATATGATGGAAAAGGGTCGAAACTTTGTTCTTCATAGTACTCATATGAGGTGGTTTGTTCACACCATGGTTCCTCATAATAAGAGCATGAAGGTGGTGGCTCATACCTTGAATCTTTAAAGTATGAGTATGAAGGCTCATACCTTGGTTCATCAAAATATGAGTATGAGGGAGGATGTGTATGAAGTTGATGGCTCGTACCTGGGGCTCCTCATAGTAGTGGTATGAATTGGATGGTTGATATGAGTTATTATATTGAACCGAGCGTGTGTTACGACAATTAGTGCAATAACTACCCCTATAATCATCCTCATCATAGGTTTAGTTGTAACCTCCTGAGTATTGATCCATAAGAATCACTCAATAGACCACAACTGAGTCTCGGGACCAGAAAACAAAAATAGGACGGAAACAGAAGCTGGACACGGCCCCGTGTTCGGTGAACACGGCCCCGTGGTCAGGGTATGTATCTGGGCGTTTTAATTAAAGTTACTGGTCACGTTGAGCACGGGGGCGTGTTCAGCGAGCACGGCCCCGTGTTCAGATTCTGTATCTGGGTATCTAACTAAAAATATGCAGCACGGGGGCGTGTTCAGCGAGCACGGCCCCGTGTTCAGGCTACTGTAAATGCAAACTAGACTAAAATGCAGAAAAATGTGCGCGCGTTTTGAAAAGGTTTTGAAAAACTGATTAGGCCGTCGATTTTAAGCTTTCTTAAAATCCATGTGTCCCCGGCAACGGCGCCAAGAACTTGATGTGCGTGAAGTGTGTTATAATTTAGATGAATATTTAAGCCCCTTTTTCCACTTTTAGCCAAGTTTTAAATTTATAAAACACGATATTTACTAACACTAAACACACATATGGGCAAGTGCACCCATCGTGGACGTAGTATAGTGTTGGTAAGATACCGAGGTTGTCCAAGGACACAAGAGCTTTTAATACCGGTTTATCCTCAACGTCTAATCAAATCAAAAAGTAAGAAAAATGTTTTAAACTAAGAAAAATAAAAACTAACTAAATGCTGAAAAATAAAATAAAATAAAAACAGATAGACAAGATGAATCACTTGGATCCGACACGTGTGTTAGTATAACCTTTGATTATTTTCGCACTTTTGCACTTGTTTAAGAGATTATCTTAGTTATTGTAGTAGGCCCCTCTTTTGAAGGCGACGTTACCCTCAACCCAGTAGTTTGAGTCAGCAAGGATACAATCCTAAAGGGTCGGATTATTGAAAGATAATGAATTAAGTTATTAATGCAAATTGTGGTAGGCCCCGCTTTCGGCGGTGACGTTACCCTCGGCTAAGTAGTCTGAGTCGGCAGGGATACAGTCCTAAATAGCCGGGTTATAGTATTAATAGTAGTTAACTTATGAGGGGGTCAAAGAGTTTGGATCCCCGCCATCCAATACCAATGGGCATTGAAGGAGATCCTACTAAATTTGACCCAGGTCCCAAGCAGGACCTCTAAACGCTGAACAAGGGCAAGACCCTTACCAAACCGTTCCCTTAACCCCCGACCAGGTAGCCAACATACCTCCGTATAGACCGTGGAGATATGAATGGTGAAATTCTTTTATTTTATATAGACAGTAAAATAACGCCAAGACACCACGGACAAACGATAAGGAAAGATCACCTTCAACATAAGTAACTAGTTATTAAAGTCATTAATACAAAACCAAATAAAAAGTGCAAAAGATTAAAAATAAAAAGTATTATACTAAACACTTGTCTTCACCAAGTGATGTAAGAGACTTAGGCAAACATGGCCTTGATTGTCAAGAACTCTTACGATCAATCTTGGATCCCGAGACGACTCACACACTCTACGATGGACAATGGATGATGGTGGTTGATGATGGTGTTATGGTGGTGGTGGGTGGTGGATGAAGTGTGAGAGAGGTGGTGTGCCAAGGGATGAGATGGAATGAAACCAAGCACCCCTATTTATAGGCTGAACAGAAGGCTGGGCAGGGCCCCGTGTCCGCTGGACACGCCCCCGTGCCCGTCTGACACTCTCTCTCTTCATTAATTGTAATTCGCAATTACAATTAATGCGCCTGCTGTACTTTCACCACGCCCCCGTGCCCGCTGGACACGGCCCCGTGGTGGGCAATGGAAGCTTCTACTAGTTTGTCTTTTCTGCTGCTTCTTGGGCACGGCCCCGTGTTCGCTGGACACGGGGCGTGTTCAGTCTTCTGTTTTCTCTTCTTTGCTTTGGGGAGTGCCGTTGAGGGTCCGGGCAGTCTACTTTTATTCCTTTTCTTGTATTTATGCTAGAATTAGTTGTCTTTTTGCTTCTTTTGTGATTTTGAGCTCATTTCATCCTGAAAATACAAAAGAAAGACAAAAACACTCTTTTTCCAACATTAGTACTTAAAAAGGGTTAGTTTTATGCCTTAATTGATGTGATTTATATGTTGCATTTTACACACATCATTGATCTCTTCTCCTCATCCAAGCCTTCTTCAAGAACAAAAAATACAAATTGCCATATGACTGGCATCGGTATCTTTTTCTTGAATTTTTGTCTATCTCATGCATCAAAATCTTTCTGAGTTACTCGCCTCCGCTAACAATTCATTTAGTGAAACTTCACGAATAACAATTCTGAATATCCAAGAAAGCATATTAGCCATCTTTGATTTTTTTTTTGGCATTTTACAGTGAGTAATATTTAGTAGTATTGGCGTTTATTTTTTTGGTTTGATCAAATGGAAGTTCCTAAGACGTATCATTTTATAGGATCTCTTTTTGGCGCCTAAGTTAGGCCGTACGTTATTATAATAAAGTATTAATCTTTTCATTTACTTACTATTTGTAATTATTGTTTTTGAGAAGATTTATCTCTGAAGTCTTTAACACGTCCCATCTTTCAAGTTAGGCATTTTAGATTTTAATTTAAAAATTTTTCCCTATCTTCAGTATTAGTATTACTGATATGTAGTTACTGTTTGTATTTACATTTTCAAGTTTGTTATTTATTTATTTTATTATTATTTTTTTATTTTTTGGTTTTTTATAATACTTGTCCAAAGTAAATTTATGATGGTTTGATAAACGTCAAAGGCGTAAGACATTTGGCTTTTTGACGTTTTTATTAGATATGGCGTTGTTTCTATATAACAATTAACTGAAAAAGAAAATAAAACAAAATAAATATTGATTTTCTAAATCTTGACTGTCACCGGTCTGATTTTTTTTATTTTTGTTTTTTGAAGTAGTTTTTTTGTCGCCGTTTGGAAACCCAAAGTCTCTGAAATGAGCCTATTTTTCTATAAATTTTGTGCATCTCATGCAGCAAAATGTTATTGAGTTTACACCGTTTCAGACAAAATGTTATTTCTTTTGGCGTTTTACCGAGAAAAAGAACGCCACAAAATAAATCATCTTAAAACTGTAAATTTGATCATGCTAAAATCAATAAAGTGTTGCTGTATGGTGATGGATAACATTGTTAATCCACAGTTAAGAAAGACAACTGACGATGTTGTCCACCCCATACAGCTAAACTTTATTGACAACAATATATTTGATGTTTCGGTTTTCTGGCGTTTTATTAGACGAATGGTATATATTAAATATGGCGTTTGGGGTTTTTGTGTGTTTTTAATTGAAGGTCTGAGTTGTTGTATATATAGGATTTTTTGGCCGTTTTTTAGGCGGGATTTTACTATAATTAAGTTTGGCATTTTATTTCTAATAGCATTTTTACTTAGATGGTGTGTGATTTTTGTTGGCATTTTATTTTCATGAGTTGGCGTTTTGTTTGGAGTAGTCAAAAGATGTTTTTACCCTTAATGAAGCGCGTCAATGTAATAAAATTGATGTTATTTATGAAAACGGCACCGCACCAATCTAGTCCATAGATTGTTTTGATCGGACGAATCCATAAGCGTTCTCACCGTTCTCTCACTTTTCACCATTTTCTCTAAATCCCGACCCATATATATATATATATATATATATATATATATATATATATATATATATATATATATATATATATATATATATCACGATAAAAAAACATGGGTAAATTACACTTTTCGTCCGTTATGTTTGTATCGGATTGCAATGGATAGGCTTTAACTTTAATAATTACAGACATGGTCCTTTTTTGTTAAAAGCATTACACCATAGGTCCTTTAGCACTAACCTTGTTAAAATTATCAGTTAAGTCTAGTTATTTGCAAAGCACATGAGGGTATTTCTGTCATTTTTCCCTACTATTTTATTTAAAAGTATATTTATATTTATTTATAAGTAAAACAAAAACCTAAAAATATAAAAAAAATAAAAAAACATGAATATAAACCTAAACTCACTTCATCTTCTTTATCTGTTGATTGTTGAACCACTGCCCTAGCATCACCATTCACCACCGCCACCACCACCATCATAAGCACCTCCGCCGCCCTAGCACCGCCACCGCCGTAAGAACCTCCACCGTCTAACATTCTTCATCTCTTCGTCTTTATCCCTCTTTTCTTGCTCGATTGTACCAGTGGAGAGATGCTAGAGGGGGTGACGAGAAGCCAGGTATAAGAAATCGCAGATCCGTAAAAATATCTTCTACTTTGTTTCTTGAAATCTTGGCAACAAATTTGATAAATTACTCTGAGAAACCGATCGAACAAAGGGCTTTTGATTCATTGGGATTAGGGTTTGATTTTGCTAGTGGTTTTAGATTAAAGTTTGCAAAATCTCGAGTGGGAGATTGGTGGAGCTTGATGAATCAAGAAAAAGGGATATTATTTTGCTTGGATGTGGTGTGACTGTTTTTGGAGTTTCTGTTGATATTCATTGTGATAAAGGGGAACATGTTAGGTTTAAATCTGATGTTTTGAAGTTTAATCAAGTGAGTTATTGTTGGATTTGCATTTGTGATCTCTAATTGTTTGGTTGGTTTTGTTTTTTTAGTTGTGGAGTAGATAACTTGTTTATGATCTTTTTGTTGATACTAAGCTAGAATTTTATTAAACATTTGGTTTAAGTGAACTCAATGTTCGTGCTATGATTGTTTCGTTGATTTTTTTCTACTAGTTCTGGTGTTAATTATATATATATATATATATATATATATATATATGATATTTTTGTTGTTATCAAGCTACATCAAATCTCGGAGATTGTGGCCGGATTGGTGGTCGGTATGACAGTGACAAGTGGCGATGGTAGTCCCAGGGAGTGGAGTTTCTTTGCTGGTCGGTGGGTTTTTTTGGTGGCCAGCATTGACAGCCATAGATGGTGGTGATGGTGTTTGGTTCAAGTTACAGAGAGAGGGGGAGAGTTGTGGACAGGGGGTTTTTAATTTTAGCTTTATTATAAATATATTTTAAATAAAAGGGCCAAATGACTAACCTAACCTCATGTGCAAGGCACATGTAATACGTAACTAAAAATTTTAACCTGGTTAGTGCTAAAGGACAAAAGTTGTAATGCTTTTAACAAAAAAAAGGACTGTGGCTGTAATTATTGAAGTTAAAGGCTATCCATTGCAATCTCATACAAACATAAACAACGAAAAGTGTAATTTACCCAAAAAAACATTGTGATGAAACAGTAACTGAAACAAGTAACTGCTAAAACACATTGTGATGAAACCAATAACTGATAAAACACAACATCTAGAATGCCAAAATCACATCAACCAGTAAATGATAGAACACATTGTGATGAAACAGTAACTGAAACCAGTAACTGATAAAACACATTGTGACGAAACACATTGTGATGAAACCAGTAAGTAACGTAACTGATAAAACACAACGTGAACTAGTAACTCTGATAAAACACAACATCAAGAATGTCAAAAATCATATCAACCAGATAAAACACATTGTGATGAAATAGTAACTGAAACCAATAACTGCTAAAACACATTGTGATGAACCCAGTAACTAATAAAACACAACGTGAAGAAATTGTTAATGATTTGAACTTCTTAATTTAAAGTAACTACCCTTATGAAATCGTAATGATTTGAAATTGTCAAAGAGATATACGTTTCTATAAATACCGGAATAGTTAGTTTAGGATATATAATATTCCAAAATTAAATTAATAATCAAATTACCATCATGCCCTTTTGATTAAAAAAACTAAAAGTCACATGTCACCTCCCTATTGCTTCTTAGATTTTATAGGAAACATAGGCTTTCTAGCCAACTACCACTCTATATACATGTATGGGGAGATAATTATGAGGAAACTACAATGTGGGAAAACTAAAAAAACTCCCAAAAAAGCTTAAAAAAGGCATCATTTTTTTTAAACATTTTTTGGTTGTATGTTTAAGCATTTTTTAGATAAAAAATTATGAAATAAAAAAACAAATTAGTATAGCACATGTTCAACATATGTTATGTTGCACATGTAATTTAGCATTTTAATTTAGGTTTTTGGTTTAGTTTTGTTTTAGGGTTATGTCACACCCCAAAATACGACATAGGGAATGTCCCTACTAGGCGTGTGACGTACAAACAACGAGCCACTAATTACATTGAACCCATACAAGTTTCAAAATAAAGTTCTCAGTTATTAATAAAAATACCTTCAACAAGTTTAAATGAAAACCAACATGTTCAGCGGAAGCAAATAGTAAACCAAAGTAAACTGTTCAAAACCAATGTATACTGTCAATAATCAATCACATGAATTCTTCCAGTCGACCCATGACCACTCCAGCTACTCCAGACAGCAAGTTCCCAAATCCAAGATTACCTAACGACCTGCGAGCATGTAACAAGTGTATCAGACAAAGCTGGCGAGTTCACAGTTTTAGAAAACGTTTATTACCAGTTGGATGTAAAACAGTTCAATAACCAATGCAAGTAATATTGTTAATATCTCAATTCCGAACAATGACGGCTCCTGAAATACACGACTGCCCTTCCCACGTACTCCTATCCAGTACTGGGCCAGACTGGGTCATTAGTTCACCTCCGTCCTCTACAGGCACGGGGTGAGGGTGCCAAACCTAAGTAGCGCTACTAACTAATACCCGATGAGGGACTTACAAAAGATGATAGGTGAGAATATTAACCAATATACCCGTTTTTACCCAAGGACTTATCCCCCCCATGGGATACCCACTGACTGTCCCCAACCACTGGGACGCATGCTCGAATGTAGTGAACTCACCTTAGATTGCTCGGTATTTAACACGTTACTTTACCCGTTCCCAGTTGGCCAATCAAACCCTACCGTGGTTACAAAAAGACAATCAGTTTATGTGCAGGTAAGTCACACATTCCACATTCACATTACACATGTAGCATCCACACCTCATCATATGAACTATAACAGTCGTTCATGAAATCCAATAGTAACGTATGTCATACTACACATAGTTATCACCTTACATACCTTGCACCTCATCCGGTAACTCATTTCAGATGTTTAGCATGTACAGAGGTTCATATCACAAGTCCACATTCAAAATCATACAAGCTAACGTGCAAGTTCATAATCACATATCACATAACAGTCCAAACGTCAAGTTCACAAGTGTACGATATAATTAAAATGTGTGGCTCAGTTTATGTTTGTGGCCCGACGACATGTGCAGCCCAATTACTTGTCCATTCAAAGACTTGTGCGACTCGGTGTATTTGTGCTATCCAAACATAACCTGGCCAAACAAGTACACGGCTCGATATGTTGTGTGATTGGCCCAGGGGTTTGCAGCCCATTAAAGAACGGCCCACAAAAGAGGGTTTGTGTGACTCGATTGGGTTGTGCGGTTCGCATAGCATCTGGCCCAACTGTCTTATGCGACTGGACCCGAATGTGCGACCAGCAAATGTGTGGTCAGTAACAAGCTGCCACGACTCACGGAAACAGTTTCATGAATTACTATTATTCGATCAAACCAACAAATTATTCATCTAGTTTGCACTGATTTCCATATACCCTAACCATCATTAGTCAACAATTAACAATCAATTCAACATTCGTATGATTAACTTTCAATCGGATCAGTTACATCACTGAGTTATTGAATTCATTCATCCAATATTATAACAACTAACATCAATCATTCCCAACCGATTGGTAGCTATCAAGACACTGTTATCATGCAATTTATCATACCCTACCCATAATTCCTTTTCCCCTAGCCGTTTCCTGCCACATAGCCATACCCAGCCAAGTATCATAATATTATTACCCTAAACTATCACATGGCAACCATTTTTTTTTTCATGGTTATCACTTTGTCAGGCCACTTTCATTCACATTCATTGGACCACTAGAACTTATCAAAATTGCTTATTTAAATTTTGTGAATTCAGTGGATAACATTGATTGGACCAACAAATTAGCTTAAAATCATCACATGAAAGATCAAAGATTGGGTCCAATCACAACAAAGGGAATCATTATATATCACATGCTATTTGAAAGATTATAGAATATATATGTGTGGTCCAATAGATGATTCTTTTAGTGGGAATCAGTAATCCTAATCAACATCACATAGCATCTCCAATCACATATTCATGAACATGTAAGTGAAACCAAAATAAGACACTAACCCCATGACATACAAGGCGATCAGTTAACATAGAGTTGCGACATGGCTGGCTCCCTTTCTAGTTGTCGTTGAGTGCTACCATTGGGTTCATGGCTGCTAGGGTTTCTATTTCTTGTGTGAATAAAAGTGCATGGAACCATACATATAAATATATTAAATCGGGACAAGGGCCATTGAACCCACTTATCTGCTTTGTTTGGGGCCGGGTACAAACCACTAAAAAGGTGGGCCGAGCTTCGAGTTTTAAAAGGTTCGGGTTTAGACTTCAAGTGTGAGCCAGGGGTGTGGGTCAAGGTGCCCAAATGCGGCCCAATATGTGCGTACTAAACAAGTTCGTGGCCCAAGTGTATCAACTACATTTGCAGTTCAATTCAATAAATGTATCAACTACATTTGCAGTTCAATTCAATTAATCACCTATCTTAATTTAGCGACACATAAAACGTTTAACGATTCCTAGCATAGTAATTAATCATGTTTACGTAAACATTCAGTGGTGCACAAGATGGCAAATAAACGTAGAGACACACGTCAAAGGTTGTGGAATGTTAAGTAGTGCTAACCTCCGTTATTCGGGTTGTCACATCATCCCCAACTTGAAAGAAATTTCGTCCCGAAATTTAGCACGTAGTTACTGAGGAAGCTGGATGTGTTGCGTTGTTTCCTGGTTTTCCTGGGGCGTCACATCATCCCCCCGTTGGTTTGGAATTTCGTCCCGAAATTCCGCAGTAGCTTCAGCCTCAGAAGTGGTTGCACTGTTCTCGAACAACTGGGGATTCTTGTGTTTCATTTGGTCTTCTCGTTCCCAGGTGTACTCTGTGCCACGACAGGAGTTCCAATGAACTCGATCAAGAGCTATTCTCGTGTGCTTGAGAACCTTAACGTCTCGGCCTGTGGTTTCAACTGGTTCCTTAACGACTCGCAACTAATCGTCGATTGTGAGCTCCTTCAAAGGAACTTTGAGGGTCTCATCTGATAGACACTTCTTCGGATTTGACACGTGGAATACGTTGTGAACTCCACTGAGTTCTTCAGTTAGATTCAACTTGTAAGCGACTTTGCCAATTTTCTCAATGATTTCGAATGGTCCGACATAACGGGGATTGGATTTGCCTCGTTTGCCAAAACGAACTACACCTTTCCAAGGTGAGACTTTGAGTAGCACTCGATCCCAACCTGGAACTCGAGTGGTTTTCGGCGCTTATCAGTGTAGCGCTTCTGACGGTCACGAGCTGCCGCCGTTCGTTTTCGTATCTGAGCAATCTTCTAAGTTGTGTCTACCACAAGGTCTGGGCTAGTGTTTTGGCTGTCACCAACTTCTGCCCAGCAAAGAGGTGATCGGCATTTACGTCCGTACAATGCCTCAAACGGAGCGGCCTGTATACTGGTGTGGTAGCTGTTATTATACGAAAATTCCACTAAAGGTAGATGTCGTCCCTAGCCATTACCAAAGTCAATCACACATGCCCTAAGCATGTCTTTAAGGGTTTGGGTGGTGCACCAATCTGCCCATCCGTCTGTGGATGATATGCTGTGCTCATGTCTAAACGTGAGCCAAAGGATTTGTGCACCGCTTGCCACGAATCAGATGCAAATCGTGGTTCACGATTAGAGGTAATGGAGGTTGGCACCCCCGTGTCTAGCAACCGCTTCCTTCGGGTAGACGACTGCAAGTGTAGAAACAACGAGCCACTAATTACATTGAACCCATACAAGTTTCAAAATAAAGTTCTCAGTTATTAATAAAAATACCTTCAACAAGTTTAAATGAAAACCAACATGTTCAGCGGAAGCAAATAGTAAACCAAAGTAAACTGTTCAAAACCAATGTATACTGTCAATAATCAATCACATGAATTCTTCTAGTCGACCCATGACCACTCCAGCTACTCCAGACAGCAAGTTCCCAAATCCAAGATTACCTAACGACCTGCGAGCATGTAACAAGTGTATCAGACAAAGCTGGCGAGTTCACAGTTTTAGAAAACGTTTATTACCAGTTGGATGTAAAACAGTTCAATAACCAATGCAAGTAATATTGTTAATATCTCAATTCCGAACAATGACGGCTCCTGAAATACACGACTGCCCTTCCCACGTACTCCTATCCAGTACTGGGCCAGACTGGGTCATTAGTTCACCTCCGTCCTCTACAGGCACGGGGTGAGGGTGCCAAACCTAAGTAGCGCTACTAACTAATACCCGATGAGGGACTTACAAAAGATGATAGGTGAGAATATTAACCAATATACCCGTTTTTACCCAAGGACTTATCCCCCCCATGGGATACCCACTGACTGTCCCCAACCACTGGGACGCATGCTCGAATGTAGTGAACTCACCTTAGATTGCTCGGTATTTAACACGTTACTTTACCCGTTCCCAGTTGGCCAATCAAACCCTACCGTGGTTACAAAAAGACAATCAGTTTATGTGCAGGTAAGTCACACATTCCACATTCACATTACACATGTAGCATCCACACCTCATCATATGAACTATAACAGTCGTTCATGAAATCCAATAGTAACGTATGTCATACTACACATAGTTATCACCTTACATACCTTGCACCTCATCCGGTAACTCATTTCAGATGTTTAGCATGTACAGAGGTTCATATCACAAGTCCACATTCAAAATCATACAAGCTAACGTGCAAGTTCATAATCACATATCACATAACAGTCCAAACGTCAAGTTCACAAGTGTACGATATAATTAAAATATGTGGCTCAGTTTATGTTTGTGGCCCGACGACATGTGCAGCCCAATTACTTGTCCATTCAAAGACTTGTGCGACTCGGTGTATTTGTGCTATCCAAACATAACCCGGCCAAACAAGTACACGGCTCGATATGTTGTGTGATTGGCCCAGGGGTTTGCAGCCCATTAAAGAACGGCCCACAAAAGAGGGTTTGTGTGACTCGATTGGGTTGTGCGGTTCGCATAGCATCTGGCCCAACTGTCTTATGCGACTGGACCCGAATGTGCGACCAGCAAATGTGTGGTCAGTAACAAGCTGCCACGACTCACGGAAACAGTTTCATGAATTACTATTATTCGATCAAACCAACAAATTATTCATCTAGTTTGCACTGATTTCCATATACCCTAACCATCATTAGTCAACAATTAACAATCAATTCAACATTCGTATGATTAACTTTCAATCGGATCAGTTACATCACTGAGTTATTGAATTCATTCATCCAATATTATAACAACTAACATCAATCATTCCCAACCGATTGGTAGCTATCAAGACACTGTTATCATGCAATTTATCATACCCTACCCATAATTCCTTTTCCCCTAGCCGTTTCCTGCCCCATAGCCATACCCAGCCAAGTATCATAATATTATTACCCTAAACTATCACATGGCAACCATTTTTTTTTATGGTTATCACTTTGTCAGGCCACTTTCATTCACATTCATTGGACCACTAGAACTTATCAAAATTGCTTATTTAAATTTTGTGAATTCAGTGGATAACATTGATTGGACCAACAAATTAGCTTAAAATCATCACATGAAAGATCAAAGATTGGGTCCAATCACAACAAAGGGAATCATTATATATCACATGCTATTTGAAAGATTATAGAATATATATATGTGTGGTCCAATAGATGATTCTTTTAGTGGGAATCAGTAATCCTAATCAACATCACATAGCATCTCCAATCACATATTCATGAACATGTAAGTGAAACCAAAATAAGACACTAACCCCATGACATACAAGGCGATCAGTTAACATAGAGTTGCGACATGGCTGGCTCCCTTTCTAGTTGTCGTTGAGTGCTACCATTGGGTTCATGGCTGCTAGGGTTTCTATTTCTTGTGTGAATAAAAGTGCATGGAACCATACATATAAATATATTAAATCGGGACAAGGGCCACCGAACCCACTTATCTGCTTTGTTTGGGGCCGGGTACAAACCACTAAAAAGGTGGGCCGAGCTTCGAGTTTTAAAAGGTTCGGGTTTAGACTTCAAGTGTGAGCCAGGGGTGTGGGTCAAGGTGCCCAAATGCGGCCCAATATGTGCGTACTAAACAAGTTCGTGGCCCAAGTGTATCAACTACATTTGCAGTTCAATTCAATAAATGTATCAACTACATTTGCAGTTCAATTCAATTAATCACCTATCTTAATTTAGCGACACATAAAACGTTTAACGATTCCTAGCATAGTAATTAATCATGTTTACGTAAACATTCAGTGGTGCACAAGATGGCAAATAAACGTAGAGACACACGTCAAAGGTTGTGGAATGTTAAGTAGTGCTAACCTCCGTTATTCGGGTTGTCACAGGTTAGGTTTTTGAGGGGTTTAGGTCAAGGGTTTAGTTTTAGGGGGGGGGGGGGGTTGGTTTCAGTTTTTGGGGGTGGGGTGGTTAGTTTTTTTGGTAGTGTTACACATGTGTATTACTAGTTTTTATTTTCAATTTTTTATATTTCAAAAATGTAGATTTACAACAAAAAAAATGTTAAAAAATTAGTGTGTTTTAAGCTTTTTTTGTGAGTTTTTTAGTTTTCTCTTTTAAATGAGCTTTCTAGATGATCAATCCCTTATATATGGCATGGATTTGTGTTTAGAGAACCTAAGAACTCATATATTTACTACATATACATTTCCCATATAGGGAATAGTTTTGTTTTGTTATTGGCCACAATTGCCGGCGATTAACAAGGTTTTTTCTTTTTTCTTTTTTTCAGCATACAATAGTTAAAATTATGATTTTGCCCCATTTCAAAATAAAATTATGGTTTTGTCCCCAGCTACGGTCCTGCCAAATTACAATAGCTACGGTCCTGCCAAATTACAATTTTATCCCCAATTTGAAATTACGATTTCGCCCGGTTCAAAATAAAATTTTGGTTTTACCCACAGCCTACAATTACGATTTGGCACTCAGTTAAAAATTACCATTTTGCGCCAGTTCAAAATAAAATTATGGTTTTACCCTCAGTTCAAACTATGATTTTGCCTCCATTTCAAAATTACGATTTTACCGCAGTTAAAAATTGCAATCTTGCCATTGTTTTTTTTTTTATGGACAAAATTATGGTAGTGTTTTATTTTACTTGGTTGAGTCAGTGTAGTTTTAATTCGTGCCAAACAGCTGCTTAGCACTCGCTAATTGGTCCTAACAAATTATTGTTTTGCCCCCAGCTCTCTAAAATACATGCTTGCCATCGTTTTAGTTATTTTTTTTGGCAAAACTATCGTAGTGTTTTGGTTTAATTGATTCACTTGATATATCTTTTTTTTGAGACTGTGTTATAATTAGCATGTATAAGTGACCGAAATAAAGGCGTACATATTATTAAACAAAGAAATATTCGGTTGAGCGCCCGGTAACGCAAGCGTAACGCAAGCGTAACGCAAGCGTAACGCAAGCGGTGCATAACACTAGTTTACTATATATACAAACATTAGAAGGGGGAATAGTGCCATGCTATATAAACAAACATTAGATAAGGGAATAATGCCAGACAACTGCCTGGCACCCTCCCATTGGTCTAAACAATTTACGCTTTTATCGCTTAAATAACGATTACGCTCTCGGTTCAAAATTACGTTATTGCCCCCAATTAAAAATAATTTATGTTTTTGACCTCGGTTCAATATTACACCTTTTATCCCAAGTTTAAAATTACAATTTTGCCCCAATTCAAAATAAAATTATACTCTTGCTCCCAGCTAAAAATTACTATTTTGCCATCGGTCCACAATTATAATTTTTCCCCCAAATCAACATAAAATTATGATTTTGCCCCAGCTTAAAATTACGATTTTGCCCTTAGTTATAGTGCTAGACAGCTGTGTGGCACTCCCCCATTAGTCCAATCAATTTACGATTTTATCCCTGAATTTAAAATTACGGTTTCTCCCTCAGTTTAACATTACCTTTTTGCCCCAGTTTAAAATAAAATTACGCTTTTGCCTCGGCTACAAATTACTATTTTGCCCTCGGTTCAAAATTATGATTTTAACCCAAGTTTAAAATTAAAATTTTGCGAGAGTTCTAAGTAAAATTATACACTTGCCCTGAGCTAAAAATTACTATTTTGCCCTTGGTTCACAATTATAGTTTTGCCCCAATTCAAAATAAAATTATGATTTTGCCCTTAGTTATAAAATCTGATTTTGCCCCGTTTCAAAAATTATGATTTCACCATCAGTTCAAAATTATGTTTCTGCCCCGGTTCAAAATAAACTTATGCTTTTGCCTCCAACTCAAAATTACAATTTTGCTATCAATTCAAAATTTTGATTTTACACCGGTTTAAAATTACGAATTATTGTTTTGCCCCAAGTTTAAGTTTACGATTTTGCCCTTAGTTCAAATTTATATTACGATTTTACCCTAGGTTCAAAATTACGAATTTGCCCCTGTACGAATTTATAATTTTGCCCCGGTTCAAATTTACAGTATTGCCTAGCTTGTGACAAATTACGATTTTACCCAGTCCAAAAATACAACTTTGCATTTAGCTCAATTACAGTATTGTTGTCGTTTTAGTTTTTTTTAGCAAAACTATAAAAGTGTTTTTTTTAATTGGTTGACTCGATTTAATTTTTTTTGTGTCAAGAAGCTGCCTAATACTCGCTCATGGAGCTGGCCCTGTGTAATTATACACACGTTAATAGACTTTATGATACCTTGCTATCAAAATTGTATATAAATATATGATGTATGTGGATTGTAATTTGCCAAATCCTCTTCCTTTCATCTTTCTATTTCGAATCTGGAACAAAAGAGGCACAATGGTTAGGCTTGAAGAATCATATTTCATGGTAATATGTATACTACTTGGTGCGTTCCTTGCAAGTCATCAGTGTAATCTCCACCCGTTTATAGGTAGGAAAAACCTTACTGATATCGAAGCATTTGGGGTTGCGATTGCATCACCAAAAGAATGTGTTAAGCAATGCACTCGGTATCAAGACCTCAGAGAATACTGTTGTTGTCGTAATAACATCTATTTGTGCGCCAGCGATAAACAAGTATGTGAGGACAAATGTAAGAAATGACCGGTTGTTATTCCAAAAATAATAAATAAGAGTATTTGCTAAGGATAATCTATACGTGATTTTTCTTTTAATAACATTTGTGTTTCCATCATCATATATGCACACATACAAAGATGCATATGCGTGGGGAGGTCAAAATAAGAAACCAAGAACCATTAAACAATTAGGAAACAATTCAACCACTTTTTAACCCTTGAATCATATTTCACTAAATGATTCCTTTGGTTCATAATTATTTAGTGGTTCTAACTTGAACTCACCCCTACATACATAAATATATGTGTGTATACAACAATTCATATGTGTGTATATGACCATATGCATCAAGTGCAATAAGAAATTGTCCATCTCAGAAAAAATAGTACAGATCTATGCTAATAAAGTTTGGCAAGTGGTAGACCAAGGAATGACTGGAAGGGTAAGCATGGGTTAATGGTTAACCGTAAACATCAAGGCAAAAAAAAAATTATGGATGAGTTAAGGACCAAAATCACCTGATTGCATGGATAAGTTATAAGTAATATTAGTCTTTGAAAGTGCCTCTTATGGGGTCAAAAGGACCAGAAAATCTTCACAATGCAATAAAAAAGAGAACAATACAAAGTGTCAAAGGTTTGGAATATGATCAAGGCACATGTTTTATGGAAATGAACAAACCAAAGCTTGGTAAAATAGTGTCGGGACATGGTCTTCTGGTTCAGGTGTCCTCTTAAGGTGGGCCATAACTAGGGGCGGCAATTCTTGACACGACCCGTTAACCCGACACGAAAAAAACAGGTTTGGGTCAACTAACACGACCCGTTTAAAAAAAACGGGTCGGGTTTGGGTTGACCTATTAACCCGGTTGACTATTTAGATAAAAAAAATCTTTTATATTTTTGTTTTTGTTCTTTCGGTTTCTATTTTACATGGTTAGTTGTTAATTTTGACACATTATATTATTTATTCATCACTCATAGTTATCATTAAACATGTTATCGATAACCCACTTAAAACCGAACAACTCGTTTATAAATCATCAACTTGTATCACTCATTTAAAAATATGGGTTAAACGGGCCGGGTTCGGGTTGACCCGAATTAATATGGGTCGGGTTCGGGTTGAACATTTCAACCCGCCAACCCGTAAACCATCAACCCATCAACCCGACACGATTGCCACCCCTATCCATAACTTGTCTTCTGCAAGGGCGAAGTATTTAAGGGGCGACGGGGGGCGCCTGACGCCCCGAACTTTTCGGTCAGTAGTGTAATATATGTACGTTCCGCATAGGATTTTGTAGGTATATACGTTTTCGACCCCCCGGTTTTATAAAAAAAATTGGTATATACGTTTTCGACCCCCCGGTTTTAATTTTTTTTATTTATATAGCCCAAATAAATTATTTAATTAGCCAAATATTATAGCCCAAATCAATATATTTTGTAGAATACTAGAATGTATATTAAAAACCTCACATGAGAGTATTTTGGTCATTTTACTCTCATGTGCGGTCCATTTGGTCAGATTTAACCACAAAAATATCCTCATGTGGGTCCATTTGGTCAGATTTAACCACAAAAAATTAACCGAGTTAGGGCTAAAGGACATAACTTGCAAGTGTGAGAATGGTGAGAACGCTACCTGGCCCAACACGTGTCACGCCGCTTAGAGAAGGGCGGAGAGGCTTTTTTGTCCTTTCATATTTCTTTTTTTTTAACCCGTGTCACTTCATCTTTCCATTTTTTTGGCATTTAATAAATACGCGGCATTTTCATTGTTTTTAGATGAGAATCATAGTAAATATTTTGGCGTTTTAAGTATTGTTTTGGCGTTTTTATTGTTTTTTAGATCAGGATGCAGGCCTTTAATGTAAAAAACATCAGTAATAATTTTCTTGATTTTATTATATCGAGTGTTTTGCCATGTAGGATACAGGCTATAATGTGAAAGGCAATTATGGCGTTTTGAAAAGATAACTAAATTTCAATTTTCCATGTAGTGGCATTAATATAACTATAATGTTTGGCAATAATGATACCCTCTCTATATTTTACTGTTTCTTACAATTTTCATCTGTCAACTAGTGTTGATTTTTCCAGTAATACTAGTAATACTTTGTTTGGGTTTTTTGGCATTTTATATAGCAACATCGTGCTTTGCTAGCATTAGTTCTCACAGTTTTTCACACTATCAGGCATTTTGTTGCTTGTAGTTTTTGGCGTTTTATGCTCAGTTTTTTTAAAATGGTAGAGAAGTAGACGATAAACAACAGAGAATTAGATAATAAACAATAGAAAATGAAAAAAATAGTAAAAATTATAATCTAATTTCTCATCCAAATCTTCACCGTCATCAGCCTCTTCTACTTTAACCTTTTTGGCGTTTTGAACCTGTTTTTGAATACCTTATGTAGATCCTTATTTTCCTACATAACGGCCGTCTTTAGAAGATGCTTATTTTTATGGCATCCTTTATGGTGGGTGGATATATACTTGTTTGATGACATGTTGAAGACCAACGCCTGCTCTAACGTATTGATCCCTTCATGCCATCAATATATCCATCAAGAACAAAGTGACATGATGTCATATCAGTGTCATCAGTCTCTTTATCTTGAATATTTGTCCATCTCATTCAGCAAATGATTATACAGATACCTAACTCAGAGAAGAATCCATTCAGTAAAACTTCATTCACATCAATTCTCAATATAGCAGAATCGAGTTTCTACATCTGTGGCTTTTTTAACTATTATTTTTGGCGTTTTTAAAGTGAATGGTTTCTAGGAAATATGGCGTTTGTTTCTGGTTTTGTGATCAGTTAATTGTGTAGAGACTTCTCTCTAATAGGATATTTTTGGCACGTAGTTTAGGTGGGATCTTATTTATAATAAATGATATTAATAAAGTAGCCGTCTTTTCAGTTACTGTGTATTTTTACTTTTTTTTTCAGCTTTTTATTAGTTTTTAGGGTCATAGACTTTCCATCTCTCAAGTTTGGCGTTTTTGAATGGGTTTAAGTAGTTTTTGGATTTTTTTTTTCATTTTAAGCTTTTATTAATTAATACTTCTGCAAACTACTTTCATTATAGTTTGGGAGTTTTTGGTGTTTTTCTTCATTTATGGCGTTTCATATGGATTATGACTGTTTGACGTTTTATTAATATAATGTATTTTTTTTTATTCTAAGTTGAAAAATACATAACAAACAACAGAAAAAGAAAATTAAAGAAATAAAAATAAAAACAATTCATCTTCCAAATCTTCACTGTCATGAGTCTCTTTCTTCTTTGAATCATGTTCGCTGGTGGTTTGGCTTAGCCATGCTTATGTTTTTGTGGCCATTTGGAAAGACAAAATGACATAAGTTTTTTGTTTGAATATGTATTTTCAAACAACTCATTAGTGCCATTCGTCTTTTCATGCCATTAAAATATTCATCAAGAACAAAACACAGAAAATGACATATGTCTGACCCCAGCATGTTTTTGTTTACGATTTGCCCATCTCATGCAGCAAAATGTTATTTGAGTTACAGCACCTCAGGGAAGAATGCATTATCCGAAACTTTGGCGTAGAACAATATTTGAATATAAAAGAAACGATATTTGGCATTTTTTGCAATCTTTGATGTTTGAGTGTTTTGGCGTTTTCTGATATGAATGGTATATAGCAGAAAATATGGCGTTTTTTGAGTAGTTGTGTTTGATGTTTTGGGGATTTTGGCGTTTGTATGATGAATGGTATATAGTAGAAAATATGGCGTTTCAGGTTCTTGGGGGGTGTGTTTTTATGTCTGGGATGTTTTTGTTTATATAGCGATGTGTTTTGTTCCGTAATGGCGTTTTATTTATCAGTATGGCGTTTTGGTATAGAGGTGTAAAGACCTTTTTACCCTTAATGAGGCGCGTCCACGTAATAAAATTGATCTTATTTACAAAAATGCCACCGCGCCAATCTAGTCCATAGATTGTTTTAATCGGACGATCCATAAGCGTTCTCACCGTTCTCACACTTTCTACTGTTTTCTCTAAATCCCGACCCTATATATATATAGGATAAGGATCATTACAGAACACTAATTATTGCGAGAACAAAAAGAACAACTCTAAATCATTAAATTTTGGTATTTAAAGTTCATATTTCTTAAATTTTATTTTTCTTAGATTCATATGTGTATTATATCTACATAAAAAAAAATCATATATTTTCCCCTACACAAAGTCTACATACATGTAGGTAATTTAGCCTACACATAACCTACATGTGTAGGTTATTTAAAAAGTGAAGATTTTTCATATTTTATTTTATTTTAAATTGTAGTGTGAGAAACAATAAATCTTATCTTTATAACATTTTCATTTACTTTTTAGGTATTTAGGATTGAAAAAATGAGTGATTCATTTTGTTATGCGTGTTCTCGCAATATTTTGCGTTCTGCATATATATATATATATATGTATATATATATATATATGTATATACATATATATATATGTATATATATATACGTATATATATATAGGTATCTATATATATGTATATGTATATATATGTATATATATGTATATATATGTATATGTATATATATATATATATACTAGTAGGAAACCCGCGTGATGCAGCGGTGACCACAATTTACAAAACAGTACTTGTTTTCTGTTAGCGTCTCGTGATATATTGTATAGTACTTAAGTTTGTTTTCTTATTCGTGGAATATATTATGTGATATGTTATAGCTCAATTGAGTTAACTTATCAATAGACATGAGTATTTATTCTTATATTAATCTGAAATAAACAAATAAATAGACGTATATTTTTATCAAGCAATTAAGGAATAGTCTTCTTTCACTGGTGACCAACCGTATGAGACATGAATAGTCTCCTTTATATTTTATTACATTTATTTATGTGGTAGGAGACATGAGATAACTACAAAATTGAAACTCTGGAATGCTATAGTTACTTCTGAGATGGACTAATTGAATGGATAGATGATGGATCCCATGGTTATATTTTTGTGTACACATGACACTAATATTGGCCTAGGCCCACAAAGAAAGAGCCATTGTTTCACGTTTAAGAACTATGTTTTTTCATAAGTTCTTTTGCTTAAATCAAAATCATACCCATCAACTTTAAGGATAAGAAGTTATTCGTTTAAATTCAAAAGTCAAATACGTTCTTTTTGGGCTGAATGAAATGTTTAGCTCAATTGCCAACTTTATACTTACAAATTTGAAATATCATGAATACGTATTTGGTGTTTATTAGTGTTTTTTTACTTACCCTCCCCTCCACCTCTTAAGAGTGTAGAGTAAAAAAAAATCCTAATTTTCAACTTAGAACAGTATGACTAAGATTTTCAGTAAGGACTTTTGAAAGTAGTGTAAGATTTTCAACTTACCCAGAAATCTTGGATCGCTACATTCAAATGGGTTGATATGGGTAATATTTCAAGGATTCTGGGTTGTAATGGGAGAGTGTTAGAACGGGTCAGAATGGCATATACCATTTTGTTAACATCTTCTTAACACCGAATGTGTTGTTGAGAATTTGTGAACTCGTTGAAATGGTCTCTTACTCTTAACCCATAAACCAACACATAACAATGACACAGAGAGAGATGTACTACATATCAAACAGATACAAAGCTAAAAGTCTAAAACCACCTAACCCCGGTTGCAGCCCAGACTTCTGAGTGCTGCCCCAAAACTACCAGATTCCGGTGGCTGCCTGAACATCAGACCGCTATCAACATTATCGTTTGCCGCCAAGCTTTCAACCGCCACCACCATTGTTACTGCCCTCGAAAAACAAAAGTAAAACTTTTTTTAATATTCTTGTTCAACTTACAAAATAATTAGTATTTATCACTAAAATACTATTTTATACTTATATGATTTAAAACTATTATCTTTATATAAGTTATTTTCTCATATTTTTTTTGTACTAATTACAATATAATTTAAATATATATTTAATAGATTAGTTAAAAACTATTTAAACCGCAAGCCAGCTCGAGAAGCAAAGTTCAAGCTCGGGCTCGTTTACTATATGCGCTTGTCATTAGGCTCGAGCTAGGGCTCATTTAAGCTCGGCTTGTTTCCAGCTTTTTTTTTTATCCGAGCTCGAGTAGGTCGCAACTCGCGAGTAGCTCGACTGAAATTAGTAGGGTTTTAATGAAAATGAAATTAGTAGTGTTTCAATGAAAACTAAATCATTTTGTCCAAAAGTTTATACTATGGGAGTAGTATCAAATACAAACCACATTTCGCATACAAACTGTAAGAACCATTTAAAAGTGTCACGTGTCAACCAACTAATTATATAGAAATGATAAAATAATATCTTAAATAATATCAATTATATTGAATTCCCTATAAATATGCTAACAAGCAATTAATTTTTTATTTGGATATTCTTTTTTTTTTTCAATGTGCTGATTTAGAAAAGTGCTGATATCATTCAAATATGTGCTAAAATCAATTAACTTGATTAATTTTCATGTGCTAATGTAATTTAAAAGTGCTAATTTTATGTATGTATTGTTTGTTATGTGCTAATTTAACAGTTTTTAAGTGCTAGGATCTGTTCTTACGGTTTATAGGATAAAATACAGACAGTCTAGGACACACTTTATCATCATGATATTTCTCTTGCATCCATCATTTATATCCATTAGAACAATATCTTAATAACATAAAAGAAAGGATCTCTTACTGTAATCCAAATATTATCATTTGTTTATTTAGAATAGGAATATTGGATTTTAATAATCCCAACTATTCGTCATTGGTTGCCAACAGTCCTAACTTTAAAAATAACCGCTGGCAGTCCCAACTGTTAACATATTGGCCTCCAATGGACCCTGACTAACAGAACCATAATGCCGTTAGTCTCCGGTTGCCGGAAATACGTTTTTGGCCGGAAAACTCATTATAGGCAGGAAAACTCAACATTTTCGTCTCAAACCTCTTTCTAACCTTATTACGCACTTTAGGAACATTTTTATAGTACAATCCCCAATTATTGAAATCGCCGGAAAACTCTTTTTCTCCGGAAAAGTTCTTTTTGGCCGGAAAACTAAACTTTTTGGCAGGAAAACACATCATTTTCTTACCAAACCTTAGATCGAACCTTTATAAACCTTTTTTCTAGACAAAAACAGTTTTCCGGCGACCGAAGACTATCGACGTTAGGATTCTGTTAGTAAGGGTCCATTGCTGGCCAATATGTCAATAGTTGCGACTTACAATGATTATTTTTAAAGTTGGGACTGTTGGCGGCCAATGGCGAATAGTTAGGATTATTAAAATCCAATATTCCTTTAGAGTATCTCTTAATAACAAACAAACAAACAAACAAACATCATAAAGTTAAAATATAGAAACACAAATATACAAAATCCAGATGCGCATACGGTATATTGTAGGTCCCCTTGATGTGTCGTCTTTCCAATCAAGAGTGCGGAATCCTCTTGATCAGAATTAGCAGAAAAACGTGTAGAAACTGAAACAGCAATTAACTTTCAAACCGGGTTTCTATTGATTATCAATCACAAGGAATTACAATCAATCAAACCCTAACCAACACCAAATTCGTCCAAGCTGTAGGAGCTCTCACGAAATTCTATCTCTCACAACTGTTTTGGCTAATTGACTGATTAACTGATTAACCTAAACCCTAAAGCCTAACCTTGTTTATATAACACAAGGTTTGCTATTTGGGCTAGGGTTTGCAACATGGGCTTGGCCCAATTCGTCCCCCTTAACCCAAATGGGTTTAGTTTAGCCCAAACTCTATTATTTCACTAATACAAAGCTAAACCCGCTAACTGTTTATCGATAAACTAATTACGAGATATCCAAAGACCAAATCTAAGCTGTTGTCACAAATATGCACCAACAAACTCCCCCTTGACAATAGCTTCATAAAAACTTTGTCTTGAGTCAAATCTTTGTCTTCAGTCTTCTTGCAATCTTCAAGTAATCTTGCACTGTCTTTGGTCTTTGGATAGCTTCAGCTTCAACAGTTTCTGTCAGCAACAGACTCCCCCTAAGCTGATGCATCCAATCACCAAATCTTCAACACGTTAGCACTTGAGTAAACTCCAATTTAGCATTTGCACAGCAATCTTCGAACTCTTCAATCTTGTCTTCAATATAGAAAGGAGGTTCTACCATGCAGCCAATCAAACTCTCATCTTCACACTTCACAGCAACTTCTTAGCAACAAACTGCTTCAATCTGTATACTATAAAACAAACATCTCGAGAAACCATAAGAATTTTTCAACAAAGTTAAATAAATTATTATTTTTCAAGAGATTGGTTAAACTGTATAACAGATTAAGCTTTTTCAACTTATCACCAAGACGCAAAAAAACATTTTGTTCAACACACAAGAACCTGCCTGATTGAAAATTTTGAACTCACTTACTAACACTGTCTCCCCCTATCAGTTACAATTCCTCCATGAATAACAGTTTTCCGTACATTAAGAATTTTAAACAGAAAAAAACACTATTTTTGGATTTTTTATATTTTTCTGAAAGGAAGTAAATACAAAAGCAATAAACACTCTATTTTTGTGAGAATCACTGGTAAGAAGATCATATCAGCACAATCAAACTGCTTTACACAATTAGATAATTCTTTATTAAATTTTTAGTGAAAAGCAGTTCAAGACGATTACCAGTATGTTTGTCCACTTAAACAAAATGCATGAACATTTCAAGTACCATTACCATATGATACGTTAAGGTAGTTTTATTTCTGATATATGAGCGTGTCCCACTTCAGGATATACCCCCGCGATCAAGGTATGCACAAAGATTCATCGTAGTAGGTGAGTATACTGAAGTCATACTATAAGATATCATGACGGTGTCTAGATCTGCATATAATATGTGTTATCATGTTTTGATTGCTTAACAATGAACACCCAAATAAATACTAATCAAATCCTGGAAATATAAACAGCACACTCTATCATGCAAGTATCTTCCCTACCACATATTTCACAAGTCCAATCCAGATTTTTGAAATCTTAACTGGGAATAGGTTGAGAAGAGAACAGAATAGATCTTTAGCAGAGATGGTATAATATACAGATCAAATAAGATTTTCTCAGTTTGATATAGGTTTCTTGGGTTTCTTTTGGGCACTTGAGGGCCTCTTTCGGGTGTATTAGATCTACAGCGCGACAACGTACAGCTAGGTCAGCATGTATCTGGATGCAGCAGAAGCTGTCGTTGCCTAGCACCTCCAGGTCAGCATATATCTGGATGCAGCAGAGGAGGTACACGATTTTTTCATAGAAGATTTCAGAATCAGATCAAAATTCTGTGTATCGGGAAAACATACAGACATTCAAATAGAAATGAGCTAATTCCAGGTGACTTTATTTCCTAAGGTCATGTACAATTTTAATTCTAACAGACAGACAGCCAAGATATCCCTAGATGAAATAACAGTATAAAGACCCAAAACTTCAGATTTTGGCAATCTATCAACGTAAGAATTAAGGTCATTAAACCATACACCATTGATGTGTTCCCCACTCATATTCAGTTCATTTATGTTTATATCACATTGGTAAGTTGATTCTTTCATGCTTTTTGCCTACTGGTACATCATATGATGAAGCTGCTATCACACTTAAGCAATTTATGGTTCAAGTTCAGTGTGACAGTCTAACTTGCTGATGTACTATCATTTCTTCTTTTTACACAGTGATAACTCATTTTTTATTTTCTATTTTTTTATGTTTTTGATTTTTCATTTTTTTTATTTTTGATTTTTAAGAAAAACAGTAAACTATTTACAAAAATTCTTATGAAAAACCAGTTATTCAGGATTCCTCATCCCGTTGAGTTCGACTAAGTGTTCAAAGTGAGCCCTGTCAAATGCTTTAGTATAAAGATATGTCAGGTTATCTTCTGTGTTGACTCGATGTAATTCAATTAGTCTCTTTTCAGCACAATCCCGTATAAAATGATGACGTATGTCAATATGTTTTGTGCGACTGTGGTTTACGGGATTATTAGTTATTGAAATTGTGGCATTATTGTCTATCATAATAGGAGTACGAGTGAAATCCAAACCGTAATCGCACATCTGCTGTTGTATCCAGAGAACCTGAGAGCAGCAGCTTCCAGCAACAATATATTCAGCTTCACACATAGATGTAGACACACAGGATTGCTTCTTGCATTGCCAAGACACGATCCTGCCTCCCAAGAACTGACAACCACCTGTTTTAGACTTTCTGTTCGATTTGCATCCTCCAAAGTCTGAGTCAGTGTAAGCAACAAACGTCAAATCACTATCAGGTGGATACCATAACCCAAGTTTAGGTTTCCCCTTCAAGTAACGAAGAATCCGCTTCACTGCTTTCATGTGTGACTCTTTAGGATTCGCCTGATATCTAGCACACAGGCATACGGCAAACATGATGTCAGGTCTTGAAGTAGTCAAGTACATTAGAGAACCAATCATTGCCCTGTATTGAGTAGGATCAACGTCTTCAGTACTTTCATGATCTGGGCCAAGATTGTGATTTTCACATATGGGTGTGTTGGAAGTAGTGCAATCATTCATTTTGAACCGACTCAAAATGTCATACACATACTTTGTTTGATGAATAAACATCCCATCCGCCTTCTGTTCAACTTGTAATCCCAGAAAGTAAGATAGCTCACCCATAGCACTCATTTCGAACTTGCTTTTCATCACCTGCTCGAACTCTTTACACATGCTTTCATCAGATGACCCAAAGATGATGTCATCCACATACACCTGTACCAGCAGAAAATCTTCCTTCTTCCTCTTGATGAACAGTGTACTGTCAATCTGACCTCTTTCAAAACCATTCTTTATCAGATGTGTAGACAGTGTCTCGTACCACGCCCTGGGAGCTTGATGTAACCCATATAAAGCCTTATCAACTTTGTACACTCGATCTGGATAATCTGGATCAACGAACCCATCTGGTTGTGAGACATACACCTCTTCTTGGACTTTCCCGTAAAGAAATGCACTCTTCACGTCTAGTTGGTAAACTTTGAAGCCCTTGAAAGAAGCAAAAGCTAGAAACATACGAATTGCCTCCAACCTCGCCACTGGTGCAAACACCTCATTGTAATCTATCCCTTCTTGCTGATTGAAACCTTTGACAACCAATCGAGCCTTGTTTCGCGTGACTATTCCTCTTTCATCCTTCTTGCACCTAAATACCCATTTAGTGCCAATCTCACTTTCACCTTTAGGAAGATCAACCAACTCCCAAACCTTCAACTTCGCAAACTGGGCCAATTCCTCTTGCATAGCTTCAACCCATGAATTGTCTTTAAGAGCCATATGAATGTTCTTCGGCTCCTCTTGGGAAATAAAGCAACTGTACAAGCACTTGTTCACAATCCCAGTGTTCTCAATCGACACAAATAAACCTGTATTCGCTGCTATGCTTCTTCTTGTCTGAACACCTGCAGTAGGATCTCCCAGTATCATGTCAACTGGATGATCTCTATTTGATTGTGTAGTAGCAACCGCATCGACTTCCAAATTGTCACCCAGGTTTGATCCAACCTCCCCCTGAATATGCTGATCCGCAAACGGATTAATGAAATCCTCCCCCTGATTGGGTTCGGGTTCACTATTACTTGAATCAAGATCAGCAGCATCTTGGGATGTTTCCGGAGCATCTGTCATATCAACATTCGATCTAGGCATGAACTCGCCTTCATCATCACCAATCACTGTTTGAATCAACTGAGACTCATCTGCATTGGAAAACTCAGGAATATTAAATGATTTAAAAACAGTTTCATAATCATATAATATAGTTGGTCCACTCGTTGATTGTTGAGGTTTGTAAGAAGTGATTTCAATATTAAACACAACCTCAATTTCACCAGTTTTTAGATTAAAAACCCTTTTATTCGGTGCGCCAGGTACATAACCTAGAAAGTAGCCCTCGTCAGCCACCTCACCGAATTTTTGTTTATCTTTATTTCGCACAATGGTACAAGGTAATCCAAATGGTTCAAAGCCTTCTAAGTTTGGTTTCTTGTTAAACATTAATTCATGACAAGTTTTGTTAAAACGTTTAACAGTAAAAAAATTGTTTAGGACATAGCAAGCTGTATTCACAGCTTCTCCCCAGAAGAGAACTGGTAGCTTAGAATCTGAAAGCATCGTCCTAGCAGCTTCAATCAACGTCCTGTTTTTCCTCTCAGCAACTCCATTCTGTTGAGGCGTATAAGGAGCAGAATATTGATGTTCAATTCCTTTGTGAAGACAATAGAGATCCAGAATACGATTCTTGAACTCCGTGCCATTATCACTCCTTATCCTCTTGATCTTTGCATCATGGATGTTTTCCAATTTTGTAAAAAGATCTATCAACATCTCTGCTGTCTCATCTTTTATACCTAAAAAGAAAACCCATGAATAACGTGAGTAATCATCAGTGACAACTAAACAATAGTACTTTCCACCTATGCTCCTCATGTTCACTCTACCGAATAAATCCATGTGAAGTAATTCGTAAGGGGCATCTATGGAATTTATTGTTTTTGATTTGTGAGGTTTCTTATGTTGTTTTCCCTTTTGACATGGAAGACATTTGTCTTCCACTTGAAACCTCCGCAATGGAACCCCTTTCACTAACTCATTTTTAACAAGATAGTTCATTTTGCGATAGTGAATATGGGCCATGCGTCTGTGCCACAACATCGATTCAGCTTCAGATGCTTTTGATAGTAAACACGCCACCACTGTAGTTGGATCCTTAGCACCCATGTCCATGACATAAGTGTCATTTCTCCTTGGCGCTCGCATCAC
The DNA here is from genome assembly GCF_002127325.2 of Helianthus annuus. Taxonomy (NCBI): domain Eukaryota; kingdom Viridiplantae; phylum Streptophyta; class Magnoliopsida; order Asterales; family Asteraceae; genus Helianthus; species Helianthus annuus. Next base: position 173,092,331 of record NC_035449.2, on the reverse strand, counting down.
TATCCAATTGTCCGGTATCTCCAAACCTGGTTTCAAAACTAATGCTTCACTCTTGGTAAAATGGACCGAGTGACCCTTGTCGCAGACTTGTGACACGCTCATAAGATTAAGATTGTGTTTAAGCTGCTCAACATAGTTCACTTTGTCCAATGTGATCTTCCCATTGGTCACCTTTCCTCTTCATGTAATTCTACCACCTTTCGCACCCGCAAAATTCACATGTCCACCATCATAATCTTCAAATTCAGTCAACAACCTCGCATCCCCCGTCATGTGCCTAGAGCAGCCACTATCAGCATACCACAAGTTGATAATCCTCCTTAGCAGCTTCTGCACACACCAACCACAAAATTAGTTAGATTGGGGGACCCAAGCCTTAATGGTCTTGGGTCGTCCAAATTCACCAACTACCGGAACATCCATCCAATATCCATTACTCCTAACTAGAGTCTTGGATCTTAGACCTGTTGGAATTTGACTTTGATTTCCACTAGGTCTTTGGTCCTGAGGGTTCCTATGTGGGTTTGGACTATTTGACCTTTGAAAATTTTGATTTTGATTCCAAGAAGCATTATTATTGTAATTTCTAAAGCCATTGTTATAAAAATTTCGACCACCATTATGTTGGTATCGATTTTTATATTGACCTTGACTTCTGAAATTATTTGAATTTTGATTGTTCATTCTTGGTGAACTGCTTCTATGTCTCTCAAATCTGCCTGGTGGAGATCTAGGCTGAAATCTAGGTTGATTTCTTTGAAAACGAGGAACTTGTGGAGTTCCTTTTTCAGCCTTATCCACACCAACAGCAACTGTCTCTGGTTGCTTAGGAGCAGATTTCTTTGGAGAGTTGGACTCTCTCTCCTGCTTATCACCGCTTTTCTCTGGTGACTTCTCTCTCTTCCTCTCATTCACTTGTGCTTCATTCTTTTTGTTAGGACAACAGCTAGCTACATGTCCTTTGGTGTGACATTTGAAGCATGACATCTTTTTCGAAGACTTCTTATCTGAAGCCTTTAAACTAGATTCAGGCTTGGATGATGATGCCTTAGAAGGATTTGGTTCAGTTTGCTTAATTTCAGAATTTTCTTTGTTTTTATTTTTAGCAAACTCTACGTTTGATTCATTTTCAATAACAGTTGTTTCGTTTTTCATGTCACTTCCTTGAACAAAACTAATCTTTTTAACAGAAGTTGAGTTTTTATTCCTAGGATGTGAAGTTTTCATTTTCAAAACAGGTCTGCTGTTATTATCCTTCTTAGCCTCATCTCTCTCAGACGCATCACCTTGACTTGATGTGGAACTACTTGGTGCTGTTGACATAAAATTTGTTAGCTCATCTTCATCAGGTAGGAATGAATAATCATGACTAAGAGGAGGTGGGACTTCATTAAAGCCTTGGAATCCCACACTAGTCTTGTCATTACTCTTCTTTAACCCACCCATCGTATGTTTCATAACAAAAGTAGAATCCCTGAATTGACCCAATTTCTTTTCAAGTTCAACAATTCTGAGTTGAGCATCTGACAACTCTTTGTTTTTATCAGAAATCTCTTTTGTTTTCTCAGCCATCATGCCATGAGCTAAGTCTATGACTTGAAGTTTTTCATTTAATTTGCAGGTTACGGCTTCAATTTCACTTTCATAACCTTTTATTTTCTTCAAGTTTTCATTTCTTTTAACAAAAAAGTTTGATTCTTTAATGTTAGACATCTCGCTTACCAAACTTTTGTTTTGTGCAGACAACCTGTCAACCTCACCATGTAGTTCACGACATTTTAAACACACAGAATTAGATTTTACCTCTCCTGTTTGTTTGTCAAGGTTGGCCATTAGAGCTGCAAGCTGAGCTTCCAATTGTTTATACTTAGCATCCTTTTCCTCAGCTTCTCTTTCATGTTCAGACTTTTGTTTTTCATCTTCAGCACCTGTTGTCTGATCAACCTTCTTTTCTTCAGCTCTATTCTCTACCTTCACCTCAGCATCCACTTTCACTTCAGCATCATCTACTTTAGCTTCACCATCATCGACTGGAGTAATCTCTGCCATGAATGCTTGAGTGACATTCCCATCATTTTCTAAGTGAATGCTCCAATTATATAAACCCTCTCTTGCAGTAGAGATCAACGCCTTTGAGCTAGAGTTGCTTGATGCATTCCTGTTGTTTGAACTCTGACTCGAATTTTCTTGCTTTTGTTTCTGACACTCCCTAGCAAAATGCCCATAACTTTGACAGTTAAAGCACCTCACATTGGCCTTGTCGAAACCAATAGACCTCCCAACAAACTTCCTTCCAGTTCTATTCATAAACCTCTTCATACGCCTAGAAATCATGGCCATTTACCATTGCAAATCCTTCTCTTCAAGATCATCAGGATCAATCTGATCATAATCTTCATCTAAAGTAGCAGGATCAGATATCTTTCCATGAATGTAGTTTTCATAAGAAGCTACAAACGAAGCAAGTAGAGCCAGATGCTCTTCCGCAGACTTCACACTCATTGGCATTGACTTAGCACTACTACTCTGCTTAGAGGTTGACGATTTCTTTACTCCTGATGATCCTCCTGAAGCAGCAACAAAATACACATCACCATCCTGATTCACCATAACCTGCTCATTCTCACATGATAAAAACGCAGTAGCAGAGTCGCTAGAAGCGTTGTGAGATGTAGAAGATGTAAGCCCATTGTAAACAGCTGGATCTTGAACCTGATCATATCTAGTATCTTTCTTCTTCAGGCTGAGCTCATAAGCTCTCAACTTTCCTACTACCTCTTCAAGCTCTTTTGTTTCATAATCTGCTTCACCCTTGATCATTAGAGTGTAGAGATCCCACTTAGTAGGCAAAGCATCTCAGCTTATCATTCTTCTCTACGTCAGAATAACAATCGATCTCATAATTGTCCATTTCTGACATCAGATGGTAGTAACGAGTGATGACGTCTTCAAGTGACTCATGCTTCATGTACTTGAAAACAGCAAACTGCTTCTTCAGTAGACCAATCTTGTTCTTCTTGACATCAGCATTTCCAGCATATCTTTTCTCCAAAGCATCCCACATATCCTTTGAGTTAGTGTACTTCTTGAAGGTATGTTTGATGCTATCAGGTAACGACATTTTGATTGCAGCCAAGGCTCTCTTTTCAGCCTCATACATCTTTTTATCATTATCTTGCATGTTCACATATTCTGTTCTACGTGGTCTGCCCTCAAAGTCGTGTGTAGGATTCACGTACCCATCTTCGATGCATATCCACATGCGCGTATCCTGATATTCAATGAAGGACTGAAAACGATCCTTCCATGTCAGATAATTTTCCACCTTCATCTTCGGTGGTTTGTTTGTAGTACCAACCTCATGCTCCATCTTCAGCAGCTCGTTCAAAGTAAACATGTTCGACATTTTTTAACGTAACAGACTGAGAAAACCGTACAAAGTTTGTCCGAAAACAGTGGTTACCAAATTACACCGTTAGAATCGTCTCGAAAAGACGAGTCCAATGATATATAATGTCAAAAACCGACATTTTTTTTGTCCTAAAAATCACATGAGTTCAACGGTGCAAACGGTTCTGTCAAACGAGCTACAGATCAATTTCTATTTGCAAAACACTGAAAATTTTCCGACGCTTGCCAATGGAAATTCCACCCCTTAACTTCTCTACTAATTTCGCTAGTTTCAAGGTTAATTTCGCTTGTTCTGTGTTAATTTCGCTGGTTTAAGTTTTGCCTTAATTTCGCAGATCTAGTTCACAAGTTCGCAGGTCAAATTCGCTCGTCAACTTCGCTCCAAATTCGCTGGTCAAATTCGCTATTTCGACGACCAGTAAATTCGCCGAAACCGAGATAATTTCGCTGTGGAAAATTATTCGGTTACCAAAGTCGCCTTTGGATTTAAGTTCGCCGATGACCGAGTTATTTCGTCCCAAATTCGCCGTGTGTTAATTTCGCTGGTCAGTCAGCAAAATTAATCAATTTCGCTAGCAAAATTAATCAATTTCGCTAGTCAGTCAGCAAAAGTCTTCAAAACTATCAACCAAAAACAGTCCTTCAAACCCTAAAACCTGCAAAACAGCAATCAAGCAAACCAAAATATCAAAACAGCCAACAAAATTCGAAAATCAGAATCAAATACACAAAAATTTTCGAAAATTTTAAAACCCTAATTTTCAGGTTTCACAATTTCGAAAATCCTTCTGCCAAGCACAATTCTGAACCGAGCAATCAAGAGCCTAACGCTCTGATACCAATTGTAGGTCCCCTTGATGTGTATGGATCTTCACATAATCGTCTTTCCAATCAAGAGTGCGGAATCCTCTTGATCAGAATTAGCAGAAAAACGTGTAGAAACTGAAACAGCAATTAACTTTCAAACTGGGTTTCTATTGATTATCAATCACAAGGAATTACAATCAATCAAACCCTAACCTACACCAAATTCGTCCAAGCTGTAGGAGCTCTCACGAAATTCTATCTCTCACAACTGCTTTGGCTAATTGACTGATTAACTGATTAACCTAAACCCTAAAGCCTAACCTTGTTTATATAACACAAGGTTTGCTATTTGGGCTAGGGTTTGCAACATGGGCTAGGCCCAATTCGTCCCCCTTAACCCAAATGGGTTTAGTTTAGCCCAAACTCTATTATTTCATTAATACAAAGCTAAACCCGCTAACTGTTTATCGATAAACTAATTACAAGATATCCAAAGACCAAATCTAAGCTGTTGTCACAACTGCTTCAATCATGTTTCCTTCCAAAAGGGCAAAAACAATAGAAAAAAGGTTAATACTAACATCTAGTAAATACCTCTACTTTTGTTCGATTTTTTGCAACATGAAGCAGATATGTGGTGGCAACTAGCAACAAAACCCGCATAGAAATCAGCACCAAGCACACTCACTACATTGCCTTCTCACCCATCTACTCACGTCTTCCACACATAAGAGTTTTTTTTGGCAAATATTGCGGTCTTTGAATGCATAGATGTTGTATACGTACCATTTTACCCTATCATTTAATGAAAAAAAACTAATAAGCGAGTTTCATATCACCGTAAAAACCGGACCGTGAACACCCCTACTAATCATGTCTGCTCCAAAAATTGCCATTGACTGGTATAAATGATTAGTCATCGACTGAGAATAAGCTAACACCCGCAGCTTGTGCTTGTAGCCTTGTCTAAAATATCAAAACAAAGTTAGCACATTCAGTGTCTTATGCTGCAAATTACACCAACAAGGTTCCATATCCTAATTTAGGGTAGGGTAATCTAACTGAGTTAGTAGAATCAAAGTATCAAAGAAAGAGACTTACATTCAACCTTGTGATTTCTAAAAGCTAGTGAGAGGAATAGGTTTAGGATAACAAATGTAGGTTCCATAGGAAGCAAACTGAGGCTATGTCCGTCCACAACCTTCTCCAACCCAACTTTTTAATAAAAAAACTACTTTCTCTCTCTTCCACCTATACAACCCAACCTACCTCAACCTTCTACTCACATTAACAACCCAACGTTTAAAACATTTTTTATTAAATAAATATTTTTATGCTTATTATTTATCCATAAATGTATTTGAAATAATTAAAATTAATGTTTTCATTTGAAATCGATTTGTTTCAAAAGCAAAATAAATAACAACAATATAAGAACTATTTCAAATTAAAAAAAACACACATACATTTATCAAACATAGTTAATAAAAATGACAAACAAGTTACAACTATAACATGAAATGTAAAATCACAGGTACATCAAATACAAACTACATAATTATTCGTCAACTGCAAATTTGTGCTATATGTGATCAATTTTTTTATCTTTTATATTAAAAATATAATTTTTTAAACGAACTTAGTTTTTAATAAAATTTATACCGTGTTATTCAAAACAAAAAAAACTAAAGAAGTCCCATATTTTTAGTTTTAAAGAAAAAAATAAATATTAAAAGTTATAAATGAAAAACTAATTTATAATTGAAATGATTCTTTAGGAAAGAAAAAGAAAAAAGAAAATACAAATAGAACAAATGAAAAAGTGACATGTGGTTTGAATCTTGGTTGCAACCTAAGTCACTATGACGACCAGGTTGAGGTAAATTTTCTAATTTAACTTTTCTTTGTATTGATTCTGGCAATCAACCATTCTCAAAAGTCACTAATGGATGTAACCTGAGAGATAAAGATGGTTTTGTGAGTGGGATATTGAGAAGGTAGTGAAGTGGCAGGTTGGAATTTTGAAATGGCTTTAGGGTTTTCAAAGATTTGGGTCGGCTGCCTATATGAGTTTTTTTAACATCTTTCAACATTTAAAAGCCTTAACGTATTCACTAAAAGTTAAAAACTCTTAATTTTCAACATTCTAATATTCTCTCTTATATCTATTATATATATAGAGAGGGTGAGAGTTGGCTACAAAGTGCATTTTTCCTACGAAGTATAAAAAGTCTTAAAATACCATAATGTCAATAATAAACCAACTCAAAACCCACAAATAACAAAGTGAAATTAGTAAAAGTGACTTTTGTGGGGAGTCGGTTTAGAGTAACTCTCCACCCGAAGAAGTCCACTTATGTATTATCTATACAACAATTATGGTATATTATTATTTTTTTCTGTGTGACCAAAAAGATAATATAGTATAGGTTTGGTACATGAATCGTATAGTATACTATAGTATAGATGAAGTATAGGTCTTGCATGAGCATATAGGTGTAGTAAAGGTCTCGTATATGCTTAAAGTTGTATTATAGGTATAGGTATAGTATAGCATACATGTAGTATATGAATAGTATAGGTGTAGTATAAGACCTCGCATAGACCTATATGTGTAATATAGATCTCGTATATGCTTATAGTTATTGTATAGTATAATATAATAACTATCGTATCGTATATAACATTTATATATGATTTTCAACGATTATGAAATTTTGAATTGTTTTAATTTGCAAGGGTTTTTTGTTTGTTTAATGGATACAATACGTCAAGTAACCAACAATATACACCACCGTACAGACATATACGCCACCGTACAGACATAATACGCCATAAATACAAAACCGTACAGACATAATACGCCATAAGTACGTAACAATACGATAAGTAGAGACAGAATACGTGATAACACAACATGTATAGACAATCTACACCCTAATACGATACATACATACAATAAACGTGACAATACCGAACGTTACCCGCATAATCCGAATGGACAATATATGTCCCAAACATATTGACTATATACGTCATAATATTTAATGACAAAATACGTTAATTAATGATACACCGTTAGACGCGTATACATACAACACGACATGGTAGAGTACAAGAGGATTTCAAACAAAATTACACGTAATCAAAGAATACGATACCACACGGAACCAAACGTCACCGGAACGACATGTATAGAAGGTATTCTTCATAAAATGACATGTAATGACAACATATATCAAGATACGACACGAATACGCATCGAAAAGACAAAACCTTAAATTTTGAAATTTTGATTTCACCCCTATATGCATCTTATAGGTCAAAATTGGGTCATATAAGAGGCTAATACAAATTGTATAGACTTATGTGATTCGTATAGAACCCTGAATTCTAAAAAAAACAAGGGGTTAACTTAGACCCCTTGATTTATCGGTTAACCCCTAGTTTTTTTAGAATTCAGGGGGTCTATACCAATCGTATAGGTCTATACGAGTCGTATAATGGTACTTTATGACTCAGTTTTTGACCTATAGTAGCAAAATCAAAATTTCATAATTTTAAGTTTTGCCTTTTTGGTGCGTGTACGGGCCGTATTTTGTCATTACGTGTCGTTTTATGAAGTATATGCTCTATACATGTTGTGTCGTATCGGTGACGTTCGGTTATGTGTTGTACCGTATTCTATGATTACATATCATTTTGTTTTGAATACACTTGTAGTCTTACGTGTTGTATTGTATCTATACGTGTCGAACCATATGATTACTTGACGTATTTTGTCGTTACATGTCGTGTTATAACATTAATACAATAGTATAAGTATAGTATATTATAATAAACTATAGGGATAGTATAGGTTCCGTGTAGGCCTATAGGTGTAGTATAGATATCGTATATGCTAATAGGTATAGTATAATATAGTATATGTGTAGTATATTATAGTATAATAAACTATAGTATAAGTGTAGTATATAATACAGTTTAACATAGATAGTATAGTATAATAAACATGTACCAAACTTATACTACATGATAATTTTTTAGAAATTTTTTTTGTTTAAAATTAAAAGTCTTCTTTTATTAAACTTTGTTAAAACTATGTTTATGTATATACAAAAATTTGTAAAAAACAAAAAAAACAATGGAATACGACCCGTGTAGACCTATACGACCCGTATTGAAAAAGTGAAGCGTGCGGATAGATTGGTTGGCGTGCTAATAAAATTCCCCTATTAGATTTCATAGCTGATGTGCATGAATGAGAAGTAAAGCAAAAAGTGGGTGCGGGATTTCAAGGTTGTTTTAAAGTTGTTACACATCTATTTCAAACATGTGTACTATAACAATAATCAGTACAAGATTGCTTTCGTAACTTCATAAATGGTGTGTATTAGAAGAAATTGAGAAAAAAAATATATGGTAAGTTTTAGTAACTATATAAATGTCTATTAGAGATCACAGTAATAAGACCTTACAAAATATTAAAGTACCTAGTGTGAATCACACACACGTTGCGACATAGTAATTCAAAATAAAATCTATATTTTAACTTAGATAAAAATAAACACGTTACAACAATATAAAATGGTATTTCATTTTAATATGTTCAGAAGAGAAATAAACAAAAAGAAAATAGTAAAGTATCTGCACGTTGCAATTGAGCTGTTTTGAATAAAACTTATATTGAAACAATGATAAAAATAAATACACCGCAATAATAAACGATTGTATTTCTTTCTATAATAGTTCAAAAGTTAAATGATACGGAAAAAGCAATTAATTCACCGAATAAAACAAGAACAAATAAATCTAAAGAGAAGCTTATTGAAAGAAAGAAAAATAAAATGAGAGGGTGAGGGGAGGTTGTGTGTAGAGTTGTCCAAAAAAAACTTCCGTTTTAGAAGTCGTTTGAGATTTAGAAGTCGTTTGATTTGAAACTAAGCCGAGCAAAGGGAACCTTGCTTGACTTGGCTCGGTTTCTATCGAGTCGGACTTGTTCATTAGGCCGGCACGGTTTGGCTCAAATTATTGTAGCTTTAGTATATTAAATCTTTAAATACTTAAAATATATTATAAAAAGGTTACTATTTGCGAGTATTTAGCTGTGTAGTTGGATATTTATGGCATATCCGAGGGTTTAGGATGTTAATGAACATATATTATATTTAGTTGAAATTTGAAACTAGTTTTATATTTGGTTAGAACTTGATTTGAGTTTTGAAAGCTATGTAGCCTAAACAAGTCGAGTTGAGCCAACTCAGTTAAAACCCAAACGAAGCTCGATCTTAGATGTTCAGTTCAGTTTCAAATCTGACTTGAGTTGGCTCAGTTTATAATTAGTTGAGAGTTGAGCCTGAGCTTAACCCTGACTCGATTTGGCTCCGCTAATGAACATCCCTAAGTGGGAGTGACTAGAACTTGCGTTAGACTAGTGGAGAAAGAGCACACCTACCACCCGCCCAACCCTATCACTTGTTTCTTTCGGTCTATGTGTGTGTGTGTGTATATATATATATAGGGAGGGATCCTAAGAAAACTACTTAAATGTGAGGAAATTAAAATGCTCTTAAAAAAGCTTAAAAACACACCACTTTTTTAATACTTTTTTTGGCTATAAGTCTAGCATTTTTAAGATAAAAATTTTAACGAGTAAAAAAACCAATTAGTATAACACATGTGCAACATATGTTATGTTGCACGTGTAATTTAGCATTGCAGTTTAGGTTTTCGGTTTAGTTTTGCTTTTAAGTTTAGATTTTTGAGTGGTTAGGTTAAGTTTTTAGGTGGGGGGGGGGGGGGTAGGTTTTTAGGGGGTTTAAGTTTAGGGTTTAGTTTTTAGTTTTTTTTTTTTTTTGGGTGTGGGGGGGGGGGGGGTGGTTTAGGTTTTTTGGTAATACTAGTTTTTTTGTTTTTTTTTTTCAAATTTTATTTTATTTGTATTTTAAAAAATGTAGATTTATATATAAGAATATTAAGAAAAAAATCTATATATAGAGTTAATGATTTAAATGAATTTTTTCATGATCCATTCCCTATTAAGAATATTAAGAACTACTTTGTGTTTAGAGAACCTCATAACTCATATCTTCCAAACAATTTTCATTTCTTTTCCTTAAAACCTATATATAGAGTTAGTATCAACTGAGAGTCTCTATGCTAATTGAGAGCCTTGAGAACAATTTTGAACCATACATTTTTCTAAAGCAGAAATGCAAAGAAAAATTATGCTAAATCATAACTTTTTTATTAGTTATTTTTGTTGGATATATATATATATATATATATATATATATATATATATATATATATATATATGGATACTTTCAATCTTTAATTATACATATGTGTATACACATATTTAAATTTGAAAAATAAGTATTGTACATCTTTTGATAATGTAGATATATGTATAAACCTGTATAAATAATTATACATAATGTATATAAATAAAGATTATAGTTCCGAACATTTTTTTTCTAGTGTACGCTATGTAATTTCGTGGTTAAAATAACAAAATAAGCATCAAATATATATATATGTCTGAAAATATACACATATATATAATTAAAAAATAAATCGTAAAAATGTTCTCTTAGGCATATAGGGTATATAAGATCATGTTTAATAAGGAACCCCTCTAAATTGTGAAAACTTGTGAACTCCGGTGGAAAGCGTATTTCCCGTACCAGTTTTTCAACCATTTTTTTTTTCACCAACGTAGATGAACATGTAACTAACATGACTGTAAAAAAATCTCGAGGATGCATTTATTCGTCATTTAAAATTATGTAAAAAACATTTATAACAACACCCAACATCATCATTTGTGGCCCGTCACACACATCTAACTTTATTTTTTGACGATGTAAATGTGTCATTTAAGTTGTTTTAAATAAGGAAATAACTACCAATTATAAAACCACCTGAAAAAATGTCGCAATTTTTTTCTCTCCGTCTCTCTAATCCCTCACATTTGAAAACACTAAATCATACAAAAAATAACGATAAATCAGATCTAGATGTGTTCATAGTAGTATGTTTTAGCGATAAAACACAATGTGACAAACTAGTGACTGACTGCTAAAACACAACATCAAGAATGCCAACTATGCCAACTGATAAAACACAACGTGAACAAATAACTGATAAAACACAACATCAAGAATGCCAAAATGATATCAACCAGTAATAGATAATACACAACATCAAGAATGCCAAAATCACATCTAGTAACTGATAAAACACATTGTGATGAAATAGTAGATAAAATACAAAAGAACATGCCATTTATGAATCATAACTGGTATAACACATTGTGATGAAATCGGTAATTGATAAAACACAACATCAAGAATGCCAAAAATCATATCAACTAGTAACAGTAACTGATAAAACACAACATTAAGAATGCCAAAATCATATCAACCAGTAAGTAAATGATGGAACACATTGTGATAAAACAGTAACTGAAACCAGTAAATAAAACACATTGTGATGAAACTAGTAATTGATAAAACACATTGTGATGAAACCAGTAACTGATAAAACACGACGTGACCCAGTAAGTAACTGATAAAACACAACATCAAGAATGCCAAAAATCATATCAACCAGATAAAACACATTGTGATGAAATAGTAACTGAAACCAGTAAGTGCTAAAACACATTGTGATAAACCCAGTAACTGATAGAATACAACGTGAAGAAATTGTTAACGATTTGAACTTCGTAATTTAAAATAACTGCCCTTTTGAAATCGTAAAGATTTGAAATTGTCAAAAAGATATACGTTTCCATAAGTTTTTATGAGAAAGATCTAATGGTTGAGATCATAATGGCAAAATTGTAAATAATGTTTACTATTAAACATATTAATTTTCTAGATTAAGGGTATATAGGTAAATTTTACATTTTTAAATTAAGAAACTAGCATTAATACACATGTAACTCCCCCGTCTTTTTTGAATGTGAATAACTTTTTATAAGTAACTTTAAAAAAAATCTACACCATAATAACGAGCGTTTTTTTATCTTTAATATGAGTACCATATTGCTATACTTATATAGAGAAAAAAAAATATGTTTCGATTAGATGTTTAGTCCATGAATGGTGTTATATTATATATTTACCGAGTGGTGTTATATATACTTACTGAATGGTGTTATATACTAGCTCAATGGTGTTTATAGGGATCTTTTAAAAAAAAATCCAGTTCCAATAATTAAGTTGGCGGTTATGGGAAGTTTTTAATTAATTGAATTAATGATAAAATTACTTCTTTACCCTTTTGAATTAATTTAGATTTAGGACACATGTCATCTCCACAATATTTCTCTACTTTCTCACACTTTTAACCTTTTTTACAATAACCTTATCATATATATATATATATATATATATATATATATATATATATATATATATATATATATATATATATATATATATATATATATATAGAATTGCGCTAAAATAAGAACCACCTCGATTTGTAAGAATTGTTTGAACTTTTTGATCCGGGGCGAGGTGGACCAATTTTTTTTTTCATAAACGTAGATGCGTGTATTATAAACACATTTGTAAAAAAAATTATAAAAAAATGTCGTGTGTGTAGTTTTGAGCACCACAAGTTTGTGTGTATGGGTACCATAAATTTTCTGGCAAGATTTACGGTACCTGTAAACACAAACTTGTGGTGCTCAAAACTACACACACGACATTTTTTTTTGAATTTTTTTACAAATGTGTTTATAATACACGCATCTACGTTTATGAAAAAAATTTTGGTCCACCTCGCCCCGTACAGTGTAGTTCTCACGGTTCTTACAACTCGAGGTGGTTCTCATTCTAGCGGTCCCCTATATATATATGTGTATGTATATATATATGTATATATATATGTATATATATACATACATATATATATATATAGAGGGTTAGGTTAACGTACAATATTCCTTATGGTACAATGTGTACGCGCTCATCTTAGCCGTCAGATCTCCATCACACATTCAAATCGCATGTTGGTTTTTTGTAACAATTTCGCATGTTGGTTTTTTCACATGCGATTTCGTCAAAATTACCAAATGAGAAATTGTTACAAAAAACCAACATGCGATTTCAGCAAAATTATCACATGCGAAATTGTTACAAAAAACCAACATGTGATTTCATCAAAACTATCACATGCGATTTCATCCATGTTATTTTATAACATGCGATTTCATTATATTGTATTAGAGTACGTTAAGGAATATTGTATTTTACACTTTCACTAAAAAAACACCCAAAAAAAGCTTTAAAAAGGCATCAATTCTTTTAAACATTTTTTGGTTGTAAGTTTATGCATTTTTAAGATAAAAAATTCTAAAATAAAAAAAATTAGTATAGCTCGTGTTCAACATATGCTATGTTGCTCATGTAATTTAGCATTTTGATTTAGGTTTTCAGTTTAGTTTAGTTTTAGGGTTAGGTTTTTGAGGGGTTTAGGTCTAGGGTTTAGTTTTTAGGGGGGGGGGTTGGTTTCAGTTTTTGGTGGTGTGGGGTGGGGGTGGTTAGTTTTTCTCGTAGTGTTACACATGCGCATTACTAGTTTTTTTTCTTTTTATATTTCAAAAAATGTAGATTTACAGCAAAAAAAAAAAAAATGTTAAAAAAATTAGTGGGTTTTTAAGCTTTTTTTTGTGATTTTTTTAGTTTTCTCTTTTAAATATATGGCATGGATTTGTGTTTAGAGAACCTAAGAACTCATTTACTGTATATACAAACATTAGATGGGGGAATAGTGCCATGCTATATATACAAACATTAGATAGGGGAATAATGCCAGACAACTGCATGGCACCCTCCCATTGGTCTAATCAATTTACGATTTTATGGCTTAAATTACGATTTCGTTCTCAGTTTAAAATTACGTTATTGCCCCCAATTTAAAATAAATTTATGCTTTTGACCTCCGTTCAATATTACACTTTTATCCCAAGTTTAAGAGTTAATTACTGTTTACGTCCCTGTGGTTTGCAAAAGTCACTAATTCAGTCCATTAGTTTAAAAATTGCGAATTCAGCCCCTGTGGTTTCACTTTGGTAACCATTTCAGTCCTTGTACTAACAGAATAAATGGATTGAAATGGTTACAAAAGTGAAATCACAGGGACTGAAATGGTTACGATAGTAAAACCACAGTCTGAAATCGTAATTTTTAAACTAATGGATTAAAACAATGATTTTTGACAAACCACAGGGACGAAAACAGTAATTAACTCCAAGTTTATAATTACAATTTTGCCCTAGTTCAAAATAAAATTATACACTTGTCCCCAACTAAAAATTACTATTTTGCCATCGGCTCACAATTACAACCGGGGAACCGAACCGGAACTGCTAGATCCAAACTGTATTTTTGTATATAGGGTCCGGTTCCGGTTCTTAATTTTGGGTAAAAACGGTTCCCGGTTCGGTTCCGGTTAAAGACCGCTAGAACCAGTTGGGATTATAGATATTTAAAACGCTATTTTATTAATGGGCTTTTCAACATTATACGACCATCCTAATTCTTATTCCCTTCTCTTATATTCATTCCACAATCTCATCTTTCATCTTCTAATTCTTCTCCATCTCTCAACCCTAACCCTAATTGCTATCATACAAGTTCATCTGCATCAACACCCTGCAAATACAGGTGCGCTATTCTACATGACTTTTTTTATGATTGCATATATTTTCTTTCTAGATGTTTGCTTTCTGATACATATAGTTTTCTGTATGTGAAAATAAAAATTGAACAAAAATAATCAAATCAATGTTGATCAAATTGTAAATGTGTATATAAATAGGGTATCACTTCGTAAATACAATGGATGCATTACTGATCCATCTATTCACGTGAACCAAATACAGTAGATGTATTATTCCTTTATTTTTTTAATTGCTAACACTTGGTTTCATTTAGTTTATGAGAAGATTGAGAGGATGAAGATTGAATGAAGTTTGAAGATGTTTGTTTTAATTGTTAACACCATGGTTGTAATAGTTTTATTTAGAGTTTGTTTTATGGCTTGAAATTTTTTATTGTTGCTTTGCTACTTTTATTTTGGTGGGTTTGAACTTTCAATGTTGCAACTCTTCGTTAATGTTTTAAAGGGTTTGATTTGTTTTCATTGAATTGTTAATTTTACGATTTAATTGTCAATCGGTTCCCACAAGAACCGTTTAAACGAGAACCGTTTAACCGGTTCGAAACCGAACCGAAACCCTTATAATACGGTTCGGTTCTGGTTTTTAAATTTAGCAATTAACGGTTCTGGTTCGGCTCGGTTCGGTCCGGTTCGGTTAACCGTTGCACAGCCTTATATACAAATATTAGATGGGGAATAGTGCCATGCTATATATACAAACACTATATAGGGGAATAATGCCAGACAACTGCCTAGCACCCTGCCATTGGTTTAATCAATTTATGATTTTTATGGCTTAAATTACGATTTCGCTCTCGATTCAAAATTACGTTATTGCCCCCAATTTAAAATAAATTTATGCTTTTGACCTCGGTTCAATATTACACTTCTATCCCAAGTTTAAAATTACAATTTTGCCCCAATTCAAAATAAAATTATACACTTGTCCCCAGCTAAAAATTACTATTTTGACATCGGTTCACAATTATAATTTTGCCCCCAATTCAACATAAAATTATGATTTTGCCCCAGCTTAAAATTATGATTTTACCCTTAGTAACAGTGCTAGACAAATGTGTGGCACTCCTCATTTGTCCAATCAATTTACGATTTTATCCCTGAATTTAAAATTACGTTTTCTCCCTCAATTCAAAATTATGTTTTTGCCCCCAGTTTAAAATAAAATTACGCTTTTGCCCTAGCTAAAATTACTATTTTGCATTCAGTTCAAAATTATGATTTTATCCCAAGTTTAAATTTACAATTTTGCCACTTTTCTGAATAAAATTATACACTTGCCCCCAGCTAAAAATTACTATTTTGCCCTCGGCTCACAATTATAGTTTTGCCTCAATTCAAAATAAAATTATGATTTTGCCCTTAGTTAAAAAATCTGATTTTGCCCCCATTTCAAAAATTATGATTTCACCCTCAGTTCAAAATTATGTTTTTGCCCCAGTTCAAAATAAACTTATGCTTTTGCCCCAACTCAAAATTACCATTTTTCAATTGGTTCAAAATTTTGATTTTACCCCAGTTAAAAATTACGAATTATGGTTTTGCCCCCAACTTAAATTTAGGAATTTTCCCTTAGTTTAGGTTTATATTACGATTTTACCCCAGGTTTAAAATTACGAATTCACCCCTGTACAAATTTATAATTTTGCCACAGGTTCAAATTTATAGTATGGCCATCACTTTAACTTATGACAAATTACGATTTTACCCAGTCCAAAAATACAACTTTGCCCTCAGTTCAAAATTACAGTATTGTTGTCGTGTTAGTTTTTTAGCAAAACTATAAAAGTGTTTTGTATTAATTGGTTGACTCGATTTAATTTTTTTTTGTGTCAAAAAGCTGCCTAATACTCGCTCATGGAGCCGACCCTGTGTATATACACATTAATAGACTTTATGACACCTTGCTATCAAAATTGTATATAAATAGATGATGTATGTGGATTGTAATTGTCAAATCCTCTTCCTTTCGTCTTTCTATTTTGAATCAGGAACAAAATGGGCACAATGGTTAGGCTTGAAGAATCATATTTCATGGTAATATGTATACTACTTGGTGCGTTCCTCGCAAGTCATCAGTGTAATCTCCAACCGTTTATAGGTAGGAAAAATCTTACTGATATCGAGGCATTTGGGGTTGCGATTGCATCACCAAAAGAATGTATTAAGCAATGCACTCTGTATCAACGTATCAGTATACCCCAATACTGTTGTTGTCATAATAACATCTATTTGTGCGACTACGATAAACAATTTTGTGAGGTCAAATGTAAGAAATGACCAGTTGTTATACCAAAATAATAAATAAGAGTATTTGCTGAGGATATCTACATGTGATTTTTCTTTTAATAACATTTAATTTGTGTTTCCTTCATCATATATGCACACATACAAAGATCCATATCCGTGGGGAGGTCAAAATAAGAAACCAAGAACCATTAACAATTAAGAACCAATTGAACCACTTTTTAACCCTTGAATCATATTTCACAAAATGATTCCTTTGGTTGTGGTTCTAACTTGAACTCACCCTACATATATCAATATATGTGTGTATACAACAATTCATATGTGTGTATATGACCATATGCATCAAGTGCGATAAGAAATTGTCCATCTGAGAAAAAAATAGTACAGATCTATGCTAATAATGTTTGGCAAGTGGTAGACCGAGGAATGACCGGAAGGGTAAGCATGGGTTAACGGTTAACCGTAAACATCAAGGCAAAAATTATCGATGAGTTAAGGACCAAAATCACCTGATTGCATGGACAAGTTATAAGTAATATTTGTCTTTGAAAGTGCCTCTTATAGGGTCAAAAGGACCGGAAAATCTTCACAATGCAATAAAAAAGAGAACAATACAAAGTGTCAAAGGTTTGGAATATGATCAAGGCACATGTTTTATGGAAATGAAGAAACGAAAGCTTGGTAAAATAGTGACGGGACATAGTCTCCTGGTTCAGGTGTCCTCTTAAGGTAGGCCATAACTGGTTCGGTTCAACTGGTCTTCGGTCAGTAGTGTTATATATGTACGTTTCGTATACGATTTTGTAGGTATATACGTTTTCGACCCCCATTTTAATTTTTTTTATTTATGTAGCCCAAATAAAATATTTAATTAGCCAAATATTATAGCCTAAATCATTATATTTGGTAGAATATTAGAATGTATGTTATATAAACCAAATAAATCATTATATAGCCCAACTTAAAAGCCCACCCCATAAAAAAAAAGGTGATTTGATTTAGATAGAAATTAGAGTTTGAAATTTGTTAACTTATTTTGTTATTAGATTATGCTTTGGAGAAGAATAAAACGATAACTTCTTTTTTCAAAAGAAAGAATAGAATGAAGAACAAGTAGAGGGAATTGTTGATGGAAACAATGAGATTAAATGTCAAAAAGTTTCAACAAGCGAACCTGTTAATGAAGCGAATAATGAACCGTGTACCCACCTTCCTCTCTCCTTTTTTAATGTTTTGGTGTATTTGTTCGTTTGTTAGTTAAACAATAATTACGTTTTAATGTTTGAGAACGTTTTTTATTTGATATTAATGTTTGACCCGACCCGAATCACCGACGTCCGACCCGAACATACAACTCGAAACTATGCGATAGAAAATTTTTGTTTAGGTCCGTTACCTTTCTACCCCCGAACTCTTTTTTCAAGCTTCGCCACTGGTCTTCTGGATGTTTAGGCTGGCTTCAGGCTTCGGCTTTATAGGGAATGGAAAGGAAACAGGGTTAAGTTAACATAAGAGGCTCGGTTTTACTGCACATGGCTTTCATAAACTTAACATTACATTAACCACCAGTAAAGATAAATATTAGACGGTTCAAAACCTAAATAAAGAAGAACCCATCACTAACCTTCAGTAATTATAATCCCGCCTGCTAAAAGCAGGGGATGTGCCTTGAACCCCTGGCAACAATTATGCAAATGTCTGTGATGCAGGGTATATCTTTTATTTATTTAAAATTCAAATTTCCTATTTTATCTTTTTACTTGATTAGTATAAATAAGGTATCTAGGGTTTATTGTTTTTTCAGTTTTTGTTGAATATGATTATAAAGAACTTTGTTCTTGGAACCTTTGGTTCATATTAGAGAGTTTGATTATTGAATTGTTGTTGAGCCATTTGAATGCTTCCGTAACTGCATCAGGTGGTATCCGAGCTTCGGTTATCAAATGGCTCTACGTGAAGGCAAATGTTTTCTTGTTCGAAGAGTCGCCAACCGAGGCATCGAAAAGAACATTGGTGAATCACGTGTTCGTGGAGATCGATTAAACTGTGATCGTAGATCCGCCGGCCGAGGCAACGAGATCAGAAACCGCAATCCACATGATATTATTAAGATCGAAAAACTCCAACAACGAGTCCGAGATCTTGAAGAGATCAGACAACTCCGAAAACGAGTCCAAGATCTGGAGTTGCACTGGGAGATACGCAAGACGGGAACCGTTTGGCCGTCACTCACCCCGGTTCTGTGAGCCGACTTATTCCAAGGGCGAATCGCAAAACGAGTCTAAGTTTGATGAAGGACCGAAGTTTGATGAAAATGGAAGTGATTTCGACGAAGATGAATGTTTATTTGTGAACAGGGTTCTTAACAGGTTGCCCATTCAAGAGGGGGCCGATGACAGCCATTACAATGATTCAATCATTATCAGTGGAGATGTGGTGGTTATGGGTGGAGTTGGGGCGAATGTTGGTGATGGTGAGCTTGTTTTGGACGTCCCGATCATGTTGCCGCAAGTTACGGGATCCTCTATCAATTTCAAAATTCAAGAAGATGATAATATGGGGGTTGCCATGCATAAACCTTCGGTGATTATCGCTATTAATTCCGTATTTCCAGATAAAAAAATTGAAGATATTACTGGTGCACTTGATGTGGTGGGTCCAATAATATTTAGAGATAGCATTTGTCCCATGCAACACTCAAGTTGGCTTCAAGAAAAAGATGATAAATTGATTCAAAATGGTGACTCAGCAACCATGAAGCTTTATGAAAAAGAACCATGAAGCTTTATGAAAATGTTACTGATAACCTTTATTCAAATAGTGAGCAAAAAAAGGTTATCTATACATGTGCTAAAGGAAATAATAGAAACAATTTTAAGGGTTCCGTGGGTAAATGTAAATTTACAAGCAGGCCACTCCAAAATATACATGTTGAGTGGTTCAAGTCCATAGCGAACGCTAGGCGGTCCAATGCTCTATTTGACCCGGGTGGTATTGGTCAGGAACCGGACAAGACGACCTGTAAAGTTAGCTTGTTTAGGCGGGTCATGATGATAATAGTAAATGGGAATCGGGTTGATGTTCCCTTCGACCCAGGTGGTTTTGGTTCGAAGACAAAACTCGAGGACGAGTTTTTTTTGAAGAGGGGGAGTATGATGCAGGGCATATCTTTTATTTATTTAAAATTCAAATTTCCTATTTTATCTTTTTACTCTTTAGTATAAATAGGGTATCTAGGGTTTATTGTTTTTTTCTGTTTTTGTTGAATTTGACTATAAAGAACTTTGTTCTTGGAACCTTTGGTTCATATTAGAGAGTTTGATTATCGAATTGTTGATGAGCCATTTGAATGCTTCCGTAACTGCATCAGTAAAAGATTATGATCGATTGATTTCTACTACATAAAAACCATAGTGTATACGTACCCAGCACTACCACTGTGTCTAGAAGAATAACTACCGTAAGCTCTAGAGACATCACCACCACTTCGCCCCTGAGAAATAAAAACTGTTAGAGAGGAAGTACTAAACAACCAGTTAACTAAAAACGAACAGAAAAAACAAACAGAAAAAGAGACTGTTAGAGAGGAAGTACTAAACAACCAGTTAACTAAAGACGTATGTGTTTCCTTTGTTAAGCTGGATTGCTTATCATGTCTACATCAGAGCATCGGAATAAGAAAAGTTAATAATGTCATGATACATAACTAACATATAAGAGTGCCCCATCATAATACTTTTAAGAGTAAAATGCACGGATAGTCCCTGTGGTTTTGTAAAGTAACACCTACAGTCCTCAACTTTTGGAAATTACACCGGTGCTCCTTGTGGTTTGACGAGTTGTTACTCGGATAGTCCCTAGAGTAGATGTCCGTTAATTTTCTCCGTTAAATCTATGTAAAATGACAAAATTACCCCTTATAAATAAATATGATGTATACATTCTATTCTCTTGAAGAGAGAATAGACATTCCCGTTGAGGCCGACCAAAAGGAAAGGAAAGAAATCTGAAACACAAACGCACAGAGAGTTGGTGGAAGATGAATGTATTCGTCTTTTTAACCCTACTCATCTTCCTTCCTTCCTTCACACACACCACTGTCCTCCGCCGTACAACCACCACCGATGGCCACCAACACAGTCCAACCCAAATCCAAAGACATAGTCCTCGCCACAGCTCATCAAATCGTAAAAGGCCTACACATCAACACACAAGCAACCGAAGACATGATCAACATCTTTTCACGCTTCGAAAATCGTCTCTCTAACATCACAGCAGCAGCAGGTAATCAAACTTAAAGGCAACAATAAACATGAAGAAGAAGATGAGTACCGTTTGGGAATCAAGTATTGTTGGTGCACTTGTGTCTGTACTTTGTCTGTATTCGGTCTGATATAAACGATGTCCTGATTTGTATTGTAAGTTGACCAAGTCAACCATCCTCCGGTGTGACTTGGACAACAGTTGAAAGATGTTCTGATCGAAGGATAGCCTCGAAGGATACACCTGATCCTTCGAGGTGATCGAAAGATATGGTTCGACCATGGTTCGACCATTAGACCTCGAAGGATGATCCTTCGAGGTCCACGCTGATCTTTCGTGTAACATGTGGTCGACAGATGATCCTTCGGACCATCTGTCGAATCCTTCGAGCAGACCTGCTGAGCTGGGTATATATACCCATGCATGTGTTGAGAGTTCTGGAGTTCTGCCATTTGCACCGAGAGATAGAGAGTGTTGAGAGCATTCTGTCCAGAACTCACACACACACACACTTGAGAGTTTACATGTTAGATTTGTAAACATTGAGCTTGTAACCGAACCCTCATTGCATTAATACGACTAGTGTTAATCGGTGAATCTTTGTGTGTTTGTTTCTCTACTTGCTACTAACTCGGTTTGCTTGCTAGCTTGGATTCCGCACTCGCTAGTAGGTTTGTATAACAAGGTTTAGGTTCGTAATCCTCCGCGAAACAGGGACCTACAAGTGGTATCAGAGCTTGGCTCTTTACCTTGTTTAAAACCGGGTTTTTACAAGTTGTGGTGTGTTGAAACACTTGGTGTTTGCACCTGTTTTTACTTAATTTCTTGCATTTTCTTTGAGTAAAAACGTGTCTAAACTAACCGGGAGTGTTTAAAGTGGGGTTGGGTAACTTGAAAACTTGTTTTTGAGTGATTTGGTGAATTCCGGCAATATTCCGGTTAAAGTTCCGGTCACCGGTTTCTGGGTTAAGTTTTCCATTTTTGGCATATTTTATTTCAAAATCGTGGTTGGTGGGAAAGTTGTCAGCCTGCCATACCCATTCTGCCGAAAGTTGACTTACCTACCCATCACCTTTTCACCAACCCGTCACATCTGTGTCAGTGTGTCAGTGCTCATTCGAAAGATATCCTTCGACATCGAAAGATATCCTTCGACATCGAAAGACCATCCTTCGATCAGTGACAGCTCGATAGATAAACATCTTTCGAGTAGTCCTTCGAAGTTCGAAACACATCTTTCGATCAGGGAATCTTTTTGAAAGATAGTTGTTTTATCTCGAAAGATAAGGATCTTTCAAGTGTGAATCTTTCGAGATTTTGAGTCTTTCGAAGCCAGTGCTCGAAAGTCAACAGTGATCCTTCGAACACTGTTGATCATTCGAACAAGTGTGATCCTTCGGAAGTTAGCTATTCGAAAGATAAGTGTCCGAAAGATAGGGATTTGACTCGAAAGATAAGGATCTTTCAAAAGGGAATCCTTCGAGTTCTTGAATCTTTCGAAATTATTGTTCAAGACTCAACAGTAATCCTTCGAGTACTGTTGATCCTTCGAACAGTAGTTGATCTTTCGATTGTGGTCTGTTTATTGTTAACAAGTTTCGGTGATTTCAGATCTTTCGAACAGGATCGTTCGGCTGTGTGATCTCTCGGATTATTCACTTAGAATTTATTTTTCTTGTCAAAGATGAATCCGAGTTGGTGGAATCCTGCCCCAGACAGTGGTAAATATACAAGTTCAGGAGTTACTCCTTCATGGTGGGGTACACCGGCTCCTGATAGTGGAAAATACACGTGTACAAGTCTATCACCATCATGGGCCGAATCTCCAGTATCTACATCTTCACAAGCAAATGCTTTACCATCAAATCAATGGGCATTAGTAACGGGTCAAACTCCGAGTGTACAAAGTATCTTATTAAGCGAAAGCGAAACAGGAAGTTTGAATCGACCCCCAAAACTGATGAGTTTGAATGAATATCCAGGATGGGCTGAGAGGTTTAAAACATATGTTCTTGGTCAAAATACGGAACTGTGGATACGTTTCACCACAGATTTCGATCAAGCCATAGAGGTTGCTGCTTCAGAGACTGCGTCATTTGCTGATCTTCCCGAAGATAAAAAGAAAACGTATGATCTGGAAAAGAAAGCATACGCCATTCTCACCCAGGCTTTGAGCAAGGATATTTATCACCAGTTTGTCAGCTTCAAGACAACTAAGAAGTTGTGGGACGGGTTGAAAACAAGAGGAGTAGGGAATGAAGCAACACGTCAGCTACGTCATGACCTACTCAAGAAAGAATTTGACAGCTTCGCTTGCATGGATAAGGAGTCTCTGGGAGACATGACAAGTCGTTTCTATCACCTGCTTACTGAGTTGAACAATTTTGGAGTTACAACAACTCAAGCAGAGGTGGTGAAGAAGTTTGCTGATGCCTTACCTCCTCAATGGAGTAGTTTCTTGGAAATCCTTAAGTATAACGGAGCGTTGAGAACTACAACTTTTAACGACTTCGTGCAGCTTTTGGAAAACAAGGATCAGGAGGAAACATTGAAGGCGAAGAGAGTTCCATTGCCACAGAATCCAGAAGTGTATTATGGAACTTCCAGCTCTTCGTCTGCAAGAACTGGTTCACATGCTCCAATTCAAACGGCGTTTGTCACAAGTACAGATTGTTTTGGCAATCCAATACAAGTTCCTGTTAAGCCACCTCCCACCACAGACATATTTGGAAATCCAATCCAACCACCTCCACCTCCTCCTGCTCAACAACAACGTGCATGTTATGGAGGAACATCATCTGCTGGTCAACAATCAAAGCCAAGTACAGTACAGCTCGACACTTCAAGCTTCTCCAAAGTCAGTGTAGAAGTAGCCAAGGAACACATGGAGCTACTTAACACTATAGTGAGCGCGTACTGTGGGTTGATAGAAGGTCAGATTGGTAACATTAATCTGACACAGGAAGACTATCGGCAGATAGATAAAGAAGAGATGGACTTGATGGATATCAAGTGGGCCTTTGCTAGTGCTGTGAGAAGAGCAAAGGATTGGATGGAAAGTACTGGCAGAACCAGCTTGGAAAGTAAGAGAGACACCAAGTATGGGTTCGATAAACAAGCAGTAAGGTGCTTCAACTGTGGTGAACGGGGTCACTTTAAACGGGAATGTGCAAAGCCAGCACAGCATGGAAACCAGAACCCCTTCAGAAACCAGGGCAACCAGCAGAACCAGAACAGGAATAATGAACGTACATTAGTGCCTGTCAACAATCAAGCCAACCGGGCACTTGTAGTTCAGATGGATGAAGGTTGCGACTGGTCAATCCAGTTTGGTGGTGATGCTCCTAATGGTACAGCTTGCTTTGCTCAAGTTGTGAAGGATGTAGTTAGCACCAGTGGTGGAGAATCTTCCGCCAGTGGTGGTGAATCTTCTGAGGATGAAGACTCTTCTGGGTACAGCAGGAGTGTTGATGAAGATTCATCTAGGTCAGGCGATGAGAATATGGGCGAGACATCTGGTGTCTCAGTTGATGCTGATATTGATGAACTTTTGGAGGAAGCTGCAGCAGAAACTCAAAGAAGATCTATTCTGGTGGATCAAGCTGCTTATACTTCGTCTTCTCTCCATTCAGCCTTTATGGCTAATGTCGACGGTTCATCAAGTCAGGTATGTGTCGATGAACTCACTGCTGTTAATTGTGATGAATGTGCTAGGATGCATGCTAGATGTGCTGAAATGGAGAAAAGTATGTCTGAGTTGCAAGGCAAACATGATGCTTTACAAGCTAGTTTGTTTGACTTGCAAGACAAACATACTACTGTGAATGAGAATCTGAGTGACTTGCAAAGTAAGCATGACGCTTTGCAAGAAAAATATGATGTGACCTTTCTCCACAATCAGAAACTGACTGTGGACCTCTCTAAATGCACAGAAGCCAACATGTTTTATGAAAACCATGAAAAAGAATTTAAGTCAGTAATTGAAACGTTAAAGAAGGATAAAACTGAACTGACTAAAATGGTTTCAAGAAAACAAACTGATATTAATTTGTATATATCTCGCCTTGAGAGTATGCAAAAAGAGATGGCTTGTGTGAAAACCGAAAGTGATGCGATCCAACTCAAGCTAGACAGTTATTTGAGTTCTAGCTATGTGTTAGATCACATCATTGACGTTCAGAAGGAAAAGAGAGATGTCACATGCATAGGGTACAAGAAGTGTCCACCTCCAGTGAGACATAATTATGATGCCATGCCTGATGAAGAGGACAGGGTTTTCTTTGAACCTTCTGTGCCTCTAGATGTTAAGGAGTTTGCTGCAGGACTCGGATACCAAAAGGAAGTATCCTCAGATTCAGATGGGTCAGCAGATACATTTGTGAGTGCTGAACAGAATCAAGATCCTCCAGTTGTGATTGAGGATGCTGATTCGTCTGATGATGAATCTGATGATACTGTCCCAGCAAAGTCTGATGCGGTAGTCAAAAATGAGGACATACCTCTTGAGAATCACATTCTATGTGACCCCCCTGTTCAATCCGCTAAGACTGTTGCAACTGAGTCCTCGTCTGAGAAGAAGTCGGAGAGTGTGAATTTGCTGTACACTCTAGTTGGTGATGATAAAATTTACTCAGACAAAGATTTTCCCATTAAGAATGTTAATCAATCCTTAATCTGCAAAGTCTTTGAGAATTCGACGAGTAAGTTCTTGGGAAAGGCAGGACCTAAAGTTACAGTTACACAGTGTCCTCCTATTCCAAAAGCTGAAATTCGAAAGCAATTTGGTAACAAGAAACTGCCAACAGTACCAACACAGCAAAATCACACCAAACCCAAAGGTAAAGCACCGGCTCAAGTCCAGAAGAAGCCGAATCAAAAGAAGAAGAAAAATGTTAACTTTGTGAAATCGACGGGAACGGACAAAATTGAAACATTTGAAAATAAATCTAACTTAGATTTTGTCAAGAAAGCTACTGTTTTGAAAAGGAATGAACAAAACAGCTCAAAGCCTAGTACCTCGAGTTCACAAGGTTCAACATCATCGGCTAAGAGAACACATGATTCTTCGAGGTATGTTGAACGAAGATCATGTTTTGAGTGTGGAACCATTGGGCATATAATTCGAAATTGCCCTTATCTTCATAAGCAGAAAGAAAAGGTTGATGCTCCCCGTGATCACAATGACCGTAAGCGATCTGCTTCTGTCAGACAAGATCCCCGCCTTGTAAAAGAAAGGGAGAAGAAGCAGAAACGCCAACAGGTCAAAAGGATTGAAAAAGCAATTAAAACCGATGTGGTTCAAAAACAATCTGTTTCTGTAAAATCAACAAATTCAAAAACTTCAAACTGTAATGAAGTTAAGATTTTAAAGACTGACACTGATAAAACAAAACAGACATGGAAACCTAAATCGGTTACTGAATGAGGGGGACCATCACAATTTACAAACCATCAAAGACAAGAAGTTATTGTCATTGATGAAAATGGAAGACCCAAGACCACAATGGCTTGGGTCCCTCTCTCCAACTAATCTCTGAGTGAGTGTGCAGGAAGTTCCAGGAGGAACTATTGATAGTCTTAGGATTGTTGATAGTGGAATGTCCTTGCACAAGATAGGCGACAGAAGAAATTGTTGCCTTTGATGGAGAGAGAGGAAAGAAAAAGAAAATGTGGATGAATGAAGTTGCAAAATTCGACCAAATGAAGAACGTGCCAAAAATTTGGTCATTATGGTTTTTGATCGGGTCCACAGGAACGAATGAAGTGAAATGTGTGTCGATGCCTTGGCGTGGATTGAACATCCGCACACCATTTCTGAAAGAGAAAGTCAAGACCTTCGCTGGTACAATGTGGAAGACCAGCCGGACCCGGAGGTTTATGAGCTTGTTGCTGTCAAGAGATTTCTCAGTAGCTGCACATTCGACCTTGAAGTTCACACCGGGTGAATATTAAGTTGGGGGAGTGCTTAGATTCCTTGCAATGCACGGAACAGTTGCAGGATACGCCTTTAAATCCTTAATCTCTCCTATACTTGTCGATATTTTAGCTGCTTTGTGAATTGTTATTATCTCGTACAGCACTCTTTGACCTGACACGTTGATCTCGGATATCACCTCACACGTGATTGTTTCAATATGAAACTCATCAATGTTGTCAAGGTCCGCACCGCTTACCGACCTGCCAACTCATTTTTCCAAAATTTGTTAAGTCTTTTCGGATAAAACTTAATTTTGGTAAACGGCATTAAGGTCAAGCAAGAGTAAAACCAACATCGGAAAATCATTTTTGTAAATATCTTTGTGTGTTTTTAAATTTATCTTAGTTTATTGATTTTAGGGGGAGTAAATCCAAAATTCTGAAAATCCAAAAACATCGAAAAATTTCAAAAACACAAAAACAATAGAAAAACAAAAATGAGTTTCCTGGCGAGCAAAAGAGAAAATGATAGTACATCAGTGGTCTATCCAAACCTCTTTAAACCTTAAATGCAAAACGATAAGCAGCTCTATATAAGATGTATCGGTAGGCTCACAATCATTTTAAAGTGTGCAGGGTGATATAAATCTTAATCGACTGAAGATCAGGTGGGAACCATTCATTGGCATATGGTCTTAGTACCGAAATTTCGTTTGATAGATTGCCGAGGTTCTGAGATATTCGGTCTTTATGCTGCTTATCATCTGGGTATCATGGTTGTATCTTTTACCGAAAAATAACGGGGACGCAAGTCTAGATCTTCCATGATACTATACATACGTGTACATATTACATACTGCATTCGACCTCAATAAGTGATAAACAATCACATGTCCAAATCAAATAAGTGATAAAATATCACATTTATCCGGGTGTCAAGTTCGTCTCTCTGCTGTACGGAAGTACTGACCTGTTCACGGACTTGCACCTGTGCCCTCATGCATACGAAAATCAAGTTCCTCATCAATAAGTGATTATATCACATAGGGCTTGTTTTCAAATCAAAATAAGTGAGTATCTCACAATTTATACGGTCAAACAGATGATAATCGGTATACTCACCGGTAAGATGAACACTCGTGCATACCTTGATACGGGAATGTGTCGTGATGTGGATGAACACCGGTCGGTAAGTATAAATCATACCTTAACGTATCCCCTCGCCATGATTACATCTGATAAGTTGAGCTTAAGTGGACAACAATACCGATAATTGTTATAGGATGCTTATCTTAATGTTAACTAACTGAACAACAAGAGCGTTTTGGCATGACCGTACACTGATATGATTCTCTTACCCTCGAAACTCGCAAAAAGAATGTTTGTATATATTTATTTACTGCTTAACCTTTATTAGTTCTTTTAAACAGTTTCATCGTTTGGTGCATATCAGCACGACATTAGCGGTGATGTCGTTTGATAACACTCAAAGGATTTTAAATTGTTATCTTTTAATTTCAAAAACACGCCTAAAATCCGTGTTTTAATATAAACTTTATAAAAGCCAAAAAGATTTTATTTCTGCTTTATTTTCGATCGTACGATGTTGGAGCTCAAGTCTTCGTTACCTGAAACCTGACTGAAAACCGAACTGACTAAATCTTCATAAACGGTCAAAATTTGCAGATTTTGAAAGTTAGAATTTAAAATTGATAAATTTATTAAACTTTCAAACTGTCGGACGGTGTTTGATTTTGACATGGTCACTCGTGTGTCATTTGTTTATACTATTCCAAGCAGTTGTTCTCATTACGCGTTTAGATTTCTTGCATGTGCAGATTCTAAAGGCTAGGAGAACATGGTCGATGACAAGCCTTGGAATGAAGACACGACGAGAAGGCGCTCAAAAGATGAAGATGATCGAGTTGCCGCTGGCCATCATCAACACCACAAGGATCTCACTTCATAAAGATAAAGTCTTTTCACGAGCATAACTCAAGGGGGAGCTTATGTTAAGGGGGAGTTTGTCAACACACTTCCTACATGATACGGGTAGTTTGTTGATACACTCTCTACTTTCAAGACGTGAAGACTTTGAAGATCCTCCGACATTGAAGACATGATAGGACATCAGAATCTTGAAGACTTGAAGACCAAAGACCGTCGAAGTTCAAGACGAGTCTACACTTTAAGAAGAACAAGACAAAGCTTAGAGATCAAAGACAAAGCTACAGCCAAGGGGGAGTTTGTTGGTGCACTTGTGTCTGTACTTTGTCTGTATTCGGTCTGATATAAACGATGTCCTGATTTGTATTGTAAGTTGACCAAGTCAACCATCCTCCGGTGTGACTTGGACAACAGTTGAAAGATGTTCTGATCGAAGGATAGCCTCGAAGGATACACCTGATCCTTCGAGGTGATCGAAAGATATGGTTCGACCATGGTTCGACCATTAGACCTCGAAGGATGATCCTTCGAGGTCCACGCTGATCTTTCGTGTAACATGTGGTCGACAGATGATCCTTCGGACCATCTGTCGAATCCTTCGAGCAGACCTGCTGAGCTGGGTATATATACCCATGCATGTGTTGAGAGTTCTGGAGTTCTGCCATTTGCACCGAGAGATAGAGAGTGTTGAGAGCATTCTGTCCAGAACTCACACACACACACACTTGAGAGTTTACATGTTAGATTTGTAAACATTGAGCTTGTAACCGAACCCTCATTGCATTAATACGACTAGTGTTAATCGGTGAATCTTTGTGTGTTTGTTTCTCTACTTGCTACTAACTCGGTTTGCTTGCTAGCTTGGATTCCGCACTCGCTAGTAGGTTTGTATAACAAGGTTTAGGTTCGTAATCCTCCGCGAAACAGGGACCTACAAGTATGATGACTTTGATGCCAGAAATATCTTGTAGCATACGATTTATGTAGTCTCTTACAGATGACACCACCACCATTTCTCAAATCAATATCCAAACCAATCGATCAATCTATTTTAGGGATTCAGATCGCTAGCAATCGTCCTAATCCTGGATGGTGGTGTTTATGGTGGAGGGGAAGATGCTTGTGGTGGTTGGTGGAGGGTGGCAGTATGGTTTTCAGGTGGTGGTTATGGTGAAGGTATGGTTGCAGACTTGTAATTGGTGGATATATGGTTACAGGAGATATGGGGTGTTTTGGATTGAAGGAGGGTGGGATGAGGTAATGGGTATACAAGACTTTCTTTTTCATTTATAAAATAAAGGATATTTTTAATTTAATACTAAGGGCATTTTGGTCATTTTACATGGGGTTAATGGTGAAAACTAACGAACATCCACTCCAAGGACTATCCGAGTAACAACTCGTCAAACCACAGGGAGCACCGGTGTAATTTCTAAAAGTTGGGGACTATAGATGTTATTTTACAAAACCACAGGGACTATCCGGGCATTTTACTCTACTTTTAAATTTATTTTTCATAATAAAATTATTATTCTACCAAATCAAACAAAAGGGGCACAATGGTTAGGCTTGAAGAATCGTATTTCATGGTATTCTCTATACTACTTGTCAGAAGTGTAATCTCCAACCACTTATGAGTATAAAAAATGTTAATGATATTGAAGCATTTGGTGTTGCGATTCCATCACCAAAAGAATGTGTTCCTAGTTGCATTTTACAAAGTAATAACCGTGAATATTGTTGTTGTCATAACAACACTAAATTGTGCGACTATGATAAACAAGTATGTGAGTCAAAGTGTAAGAAATGACCGGTTGTTATTCCTAAAATAATAAATAATAGTATTTTCCTGAAGATGATCTATACATGAATTTTTATTTTTATTAACAACGTTATTGTTTCCTTCATAATAAATTATACAAGTTTCCAATAGGAATCTATTGACATGATCTTATATAAACATGTTCGGAGTTTAGCTTCCTTTTCTCTAAATCTGATTTACAATAATGTCCTTGTTGACTCTTTCACGTATTTGGAGGATTGTTTTGGTCAAGAATAACCTAAGGTTCAAAGCAATTTAGTGATCCAATTTGTTACGAGGTGGTGTGCCTCTAGGAATAATGCAATGTGTGTGTACGAAAAATGAAGTAAATGGCTCAAGATTTTTACAAGGAAATCCCTTGATCTTTGAGGATCTCCGACAAAAAACTTGAGGCGCCGACTAAACGCCCTGTTGTCGTTGTTTCTTGTTTGTAATAGGTGAAAATAAATACTTTGTAGATCGTATTCTAAGTGTTTCAATAGTTACGAGAGTGTTGTGTATTTTCCTAGTCGATCTACAAGTTGTTTAAATACAAAACATAACCTAACTAACTGTCCTAGAATCCCGAGAGATACTTTGTCTTCACTTGTGACCATTGTAGACTTAGTAAACTCTTCCCCTGTGTGCATTTTAATTACAAATGCGAGTCTTCAGGTCATGACTTAGTCTGTAACAACACTAAAAAACACATTCTGGAACACATTCTTTGTAAAATGCAACTAGGAACACATTCTTAGTCTGTAACCAGAGTATACTTGGGAGCTCGAGCCCGAAATCCAAAAGAATTACCCATTCCTATTCTAGTGAATCTCGAGGATGAGATTTAAAACAAGGTGGGGGGGGGATGTAAAAACACTCAAAAACACATTATAAGAAACCCTAGTTGAGACCCAAAACATGTACGACGCAAACCAAAACGAAAAATCAGGATTAGGGTTTGGGGGGGGGGGGTCATGGGGGGTACCCATAAACCTTCCGCGACACGCGAAGGGTACCTACACGTGCCAGAACCAGACGTCGTCGACACCACAGGGCTAGAAACACAACAAGGCAGGTCTAGGCGAAATAGGTCTCTCAGGCGACTGCGGAAGGATCCTTGGATCCTGACGCGACACGCGGGAGAGTCCAAATTTGGGTATAAATAGCCTGGCCTGGGACTTGAATTTCTGTACCACTTCGATCGGAAATAGAAATTTCTCTCTCTCTATATCTCCGTTTCTTTCGAATAATACACCCTTAATTGGCGAAGCTCTGGCTCATTCTTAGTATTATAACCCCCGGTTACGTATTAGTTACTCTGCCCGATTGATCTAGAGCTCCGTAACACATGCCAAGGTTCTTCCTGACTCAGTCGTTGGAGTTCTGTCTTGGGGGGAGGGTATAGCTAATGTAAATTGGGTTAATATACTAACGCGTGTGCATTGTTTAATTAATAGATTATAACCAGGGAATCACAAGGAAATACCTAAATAAGTAATGTGAGTTTTCCTCTTTTCACAAACTGTTTTTACAAAACCTCAAATGTTTAAATTATATTTCATTGTTATTGAGTATTTGTAATTCTACAATTATTGTCGATATGCTGGGGTTTTGTATACAAAATTTGTTAATACACTGTGAGTAGTAACATTACCACCAGTCAGGATTGACAATACCGTGGGTGGTAATTAAAGTAGATGCA
Source organism: Helianthus annuus (assembly GCF_002127325.2). Taxonomy (NCBI): domain Eukaryota; kingdom Viridiplantae; phylum Streptophyta; class Magnoliopsida; order Asterales; family Asteraceae; genus Helianthus; species Helianthus annuus. Next base: position 173,059,536 of record NC_035449.2, on the reverse strand, counting down.
AACAATTGTAATTGCTAGATTGCCCTCAATGCTGTAAAATGATAAAACTTTTCTTGATTAAACTGGGATTCACTCGCCAGTATTTCTTGCTAATAAAATGTTTTTAAACGCGTTTCAGGTAACAAAATGTGAAAGCCAATTAAAAGCCAGCTGGAGAGCACTAAAGGCTTGGAAAAGTGGCTATAACAGTTACCTAAATAAAGAAGTTTTATTTCAATAAATTAGGTTTTATCCCAATAAACATGTTTGTAATGGAAACTTGGGAATCTCCCATGTATTTATTATTATAAAAATATTGTGTTTTACTCTGATACACTATTTTCTAACTACGGTCCTCATGTAATTTCCGTTGCCAAATAAATAAACACCGATACCATTGAAACTTGTTCGCGGCTGCCCGTTCCCAAAGATAGGGGCCGGGGGTTGGGCAGAAGGTGGTATCAGAGCTACAGCCACTGATTTCAGCCAGAGAAGTGTTATGCTGACATCAAAATTTTATCCATTATGTTAGGAAATAATCTATGTGGTTACGTGCATACTTGTATATTATTGTTTTGTGTTATTTCACAATTTGTTAGTTTACGATATGAGTGATCAAGGTCCATCGGACGCCTATCGTCATTTGTCTAGTTCTCCTAGAGATGAAGGAACTTCCTCCCAACCTACTCCTTCGGGGTATTCAGCTGACATAGAAGAGGGGATCTTCATATTTAAGGCGCAATCCGAAGACCCATTCCCTACCAAAAAGAGAGGATGGTTCAGTCGGGGAGCACATGAGCGTAGGAAAAGAATGAGGAAATTACAGCATCAACGACCTTTAGCAGTAGCAAATAGGGAGATGAATGCCTAGACCGAAGACATAGTCAATGGACGATTGGCCAATTTTCACATACTAGCTACCACTACCGCAGACCCAAACTTAGAATAAATCATTGCACCATAGCCACTACCCTTGTTCCCAACTCAACCCATGGAAATAGAACCTAACCCAGGAGACTTGGTACCCATACCCGTCTTCGACCCAAACGAAATCCCTAGAGTCCCAGCACCAAACCCTCTAACCTACGACCCGTGGGAGGACGACCACAGGGATTATCGAGAACTCTACCCACAGGAGGAGCCCATACAAAACCATGTCACACCCTACCCTAACCTTGACCTTCTAGATCCATATTGGGATGCCGATCAGTACGTTCGGGAAATACTATAAAACCGATACCCATATGAAGAACCCGTACCACCATACCCTGACCCAATACCAGCACAACCACCACCCGTGAGTACTGAAAATGTGCAGGAACTCTGCACTTTTGGTGAGGAGTTGGTAGACGAAGGACAAAGAAAAAGGCAAATAGGGTGAGGCTCGTTTGGAAGTACGACGAGCCAAACATGCAGTATTGGATTAACCCCATTAATAATAATAATAATAATAACAATAATAATAATAATAATAATAATAATAATAATAATAATAATAATAATAATAATAATAATAATAATAATAATAATAAATATATATATATATATATATATATATATATAATTACAATAGATAATCCAATAACTACTAATGCATAATTAGTATTGTATTATGAATTTTAGTTGCAGTTGTAATAAATATAGATATCTATAAAATAGAGTAAATGTCGCAATGCACGACGATTTTGACCAATGTGTTTGTTTGTGTGATTATTCGCATTAAATCTTATTGTGTGATATTAATACTTGGTAAATGTTTATAATCCAGATGGACAACGAAGTGAATCAAGGAAACCCGAATAACGATAATAACGGGAACAAATTAGATAACAGTGCCATCCAACATATAGTGGCACAAGGGATTATAGACACTATGCCATGCATTATCAAAACGGTTAAGGAAGCGGAAAATAATAAAACTAATAGTGGAAGTAAAGGACCACCTACTGAACCCAGTCACAACGTACACAATGGACCAATACTTCAATTGTCTATTCCAAAAAGGAGAAGAACCTTGTCTTATGGTGTCACACCGCGATTTCCACATGTTTCACCGGTGGGCCCGGTGGGGGATTACTGTGACGATGTTGTCAACAATATAGTCAAACCACACAATTTTATAAATGCACAGCGGAAGCTTAAAGATAAATATATAAACTTCAACCTCTGATTGTAATATCAAATGTATTACAGAAGTCGAGTATATCCACAGCGGATCAACATAAATAAATATTGTTCATTCAGATACAGCATCTAGTTTACGAGACTATGTACGATGCTTAGGACGCCAATACCAGCCCATTTCGTATAGTACCTGCACTTAATCTTTTTGGGGAAAATACGTCAGTTTACACTGGTAAATACGTTCAACTGACACATTTGAAAATGTTTATTAAAATTGATTTGAATGCACAAGGCACAAACTCTTTTATAACTTGGGAAAATCATAATAATCTTGTGAACGTTTTACATGTTCTTTTATGCGTTCAGTAGCCTGGGTCGTGCCGGGTTAAAGATTTAATGACACACCACATTGCGTAAAACCGTAGTATAAAAACCAACGGCTACGTCTTTCAATTAAATGTCGACAATATATACCGGGTGTACGCCTACACCGGGATGTCGATGGTCGTGGCCATTTCGTAAAATGATGCCAAGGATATCCGGGACAACGGTCATTAACCCCCCAAAGGCTTTTAAGAAACAAAACTGTTTAAATGAGCCGATCATATTATTTAATTTAACCACCTAAGCGATGGAAAATATAATGCTCAATCAAGCGGTATTAACATACCGTATCCCAAGCCCGTATAGGGGAAATAAGTTAAAAGTATTTACCTTTGCAAGTATTATTCCTTAATTTGATTGAATCACCGATATCTTTTACTGGGGCTCCTAATCTGGAACGAAGGTTTTAATTAACCTCTTAGAATCCTAACGAGTCTTTATATTGGCCGTAGCATAGACCGGTTGGTTCCGATATGTGAATATGGTTTAATCGCGCGAAAAGGCGAAAACCGAGAATGGAGTGTGATTCTGCCCAAACAAGTTCAGAGACTAGTTTTATATGGGTTCAATGTTCACACTCTGGATTTTGGGGTTCAAATAATATAATTTGACCCATATCGGCTAATTTATGAAAACTAGTTTCATAAGCCGAACCGTGCGCGCAATAGGCGAAACGGTTAACCATAAGAGTCTTACGCTTATTTCCTAAGTCAATATGCCTTAAAGAGGTTGTGGTATCAGTAGGATACCTTCCGTGATGCCCGCAACGAGTTTAAGTTAATATTACGCCCCGTAGGGGTTTTTCGGTCATTTTAAAGACTTTTAAAGGGCTTTTCGAGTTCTACAGGAAATCTGAGTTTCTCGAACAGTTTATAAAGTCTATAATACTTTACTTATTATTTAAAATCAGTAGCAACTTGAATCGGGTCAAAAGACCTTGTAGAACTCATGTTTTGGCCGAAAAGGGCATATTCGGTATTTACCGAACCGTAGCCATAACCGCAGGTTATGAGCAAGGTAAAAATTATTAAAAATCTTTAAAATTCTAAAAATATTATTTTATAACAGTGGGTAAAAGTTTTGGTGACGAAATCTTGGTTTAGATGGGTGTTATGCTAATTGCGCCGTTTATTACAAAAGTTTCTTATAAGTGCGCCATTTAGCATAACTCTCATTCTAGACCTCAGATTGACGTGAAACTTTAAGGAAATGCTTATAATTTAGTAAGCAACGTTCTGGTCCGTTCACGTGTCCGAAATACTCGTTTTATTTTCAAAAGGCCGTTACGGTCAACTTTTAGGCGATTAACGGAAATGCGTAAAAGACTCGGACAATTCATGAACCGATCACAGAGGTTTATACCATCATGTAACCTGGTCCTAAGAGAGTCCTAAGGCATATCTATACCTCACTAAAACGGGTCAGAACTGAAGTCAAAGCAAAAGTCAAACTTTTGCGACATTCGGCTCCGAACCGGGTCAATATAGCAAATGGTCGATTCAAACGAGCGTAAACAAGTTTATATACATAATATCATGTTTTATGATCATCAAAACAGGTTTCATAGCATATGCATTACAGATTATGTACAAAATGGCAAAACGACTTTCTGTTGACTTTTTAAGTGCACGTTTGACTCGACATTTGACATAGTTAGAATGGGGATCAGAGGGAACCCTTTTAAGGGTTTATTGCCCACATAAATACCAACTCAAAACTACTTTCGATCCGACAATTCACTGGACCATTTGTGAGTTATCGCTATGACAACCGTTAGTTACGACGGTTGAGTTTATAAGCTAAATCTATGGAAATATAAGACCAAAATGGATTTGAACGACTTATAGAAGTTGTATCTTGCTTAGAGAGCAGAGAGGAATGCTTGAGAGCTTCTTAGAATGATCAGATGAGTGTTTTTGAGTTGTGTGAATGTTATGAACCAAATGTGCTTATTTATAGTGTTCAAATTGCCATGAGATCATTACAACTCACACTACAGAGGAGTATGGATGATGGGCAGGTGTCCCATAGAGCTATGGGTCGAGTAGGGGGCACCCATGCCTCTTTTATTGGCGTTTTGATCATTCACAAGCTCAAAAGGCAAGAAAATACAACTTTTCTGCATCTGGGCGTCTTACGCGGGCCGCATGGGAGTTCCCATGCATTTGTACGCGGGCCGCCTAAGTTTTAAAAATCAGGCGAGTAAATGAGGAGGCTCGCGGCCCGCCTCAACTTAAGTCCAAACCTCACGCGGGCCGCGAGAGGTCGGATTTCCAGAAATTTTAAATCTTTTGTAATGATTATCAGAATCTGGTAATTAATAATGAAATCTTTCGTAATGATTTACATGACCTTTCGGGTTTGAAGGGGTAACTTTGCGGTTTGGCCCTCGTTTAATTACAACTAAGGACCTCGTGTTATTTACCCGCGTTGTTAAGTTCCTGTTTATTTTATTAATTATTCTGAAAGTCTTAACTTTCATTATTGACGCTTTCAACCCTTCTCATACGAATTCTATCATATCTTTCTCGTTTTAAATCGGAACTTCGCGAAATTTATACAGTATATTCTAGTGAGCGTATAATACTATTACAAAGTCTAGGGAGCATTAAAGGGTCACTTAGAGGTATAATTAAACATGTTGACACAGTTAACCCCTGTAGCTTGGAATCTCTCACTTTCTTCCGCGTTTCGCTTCCATACGATTCATGATTCATTCGTTTGAAGGTATAAGCACCACTTAGGGTTACTATACAGTATATCTACCCTTGTTTGACATTTATAACCCTCGAATTTTATATACTTTCAAGGTTTGTCAAATTTAGTCCTTTATTTAATATTAATGCCACGTGTAATCAAATGACACGTGTTAACACATTATTGGACACAAAAATTCGAGGTGTTACATCCTCACCCCCTTAAAATAAATCTCGACCCGAGATTTAGTCAAATAAATAGGGGTACTTTTCTTTCATTGTGGCTTCGACTTCCCACGTATATTCAGGACCTCTACGAGCATCCCATTTGACTTTTACAATCGGTACGTGCTTTCTGCGAAGCTTCTTCACTTGTCGATCTTCAATCGACAAAGGCTTTTCTACAAATTTTAAGCTCTCATCTATATGCACATCTGTGTGTGGAATCACCAATGATTCATCGGCGAAGCACTTCTTGAGATTGCAGATGTGGAACACATTGTGAATTCCATTGAGCTCTTCAGGCAAGTTCAACTTATAGGCAACTGACCCGACACGTTCAATGACCTAAAAAGGTCCTATATACCTCGGACTCAGTTTGCCCTTCTTGCCGAAACGCATCACCCCCTTCCAGGGTGACACCTTAAGCAATACCTTTTCACCTACATCAAAGTGAAGGTCTTTACGCTTCGGATCAGCGTAGCTTTTCTGCCTATCACGGGCAGCCTTGAGACGTTCCCGTATTTGGACAATCTTGTCCGTTGTCTGGAAAACTATCTCTGGTCCTGATAACTGGACCTCTCCCACTTCCGCCCAACAAACAGGCGATCTACATTTCCTACCATATAATGCCTCGAAAGGCGCAGCCTTTATGCTGGTATGGTAACTATTATTGTAGGAGAATTCGATTAGGGGTAGATTCTTATCCCAGTTACCACCTAAATCGATCGCACATGCACGAAGCATGTCTTCTAACGTCTGGATAGTACGCTCACTTTGACCGTCCGTCTGTGGATGGTAAGCCTTTCTGAAATTTAGACGCGTGCCCAAAGATTGCTGGAAACTCTTCCAGAAATGTGATGTGTACCTAATATATCTGTCAGAGATAATAGACATAGGTATGCCGTGTAGGGCTACAATCTTATCAACGTACAGTTGGGCTAGCATATCGGAGCTATACGTCTCCTTGATGGGTAAGAAATGAGCTGATTTAGTCAGCCTATCGACTATGACCCATATCGTGTCGTTTCCTTTCCTGGTTTTCGGTAACTTGGTAATAAAATCCATAGTTACACATTCCCATTTCCACTCGGGAAGCTCAGGCTGTTGTAGCAAGCCAGACGGCTTTTGGTGCTCGGCTTTGACTTGAGCACAAGTCAAGCACTTTGCTACATGGCCGGCTACAGACTTTTTCAAGCCTATCCACCAATATTTTGCCTTTAAGTCTTGGTACATTTTGTCTGCACCAGGATGGACTGAGTATTTGGAACTATGGGCTTCCTGGAGGATAACATCTCGTAGTCCTCCATAAATCGGAACCCATATCCGTCCATTCAGTCTCAAGATTCCATCCTTGCTAAGAGTCAACTGCTCCTCAGTTACTCCTAGCTTTTCATTAGGATAATTAGCTTCCAACACAGCCTCTTGCTGTGCAGCTAATATCCTTTCAATTAGATTGTTCTTGACCTCAATGCTCTTGGCATTGATTCGAATGGGTTTCACCCTTTCTTTTCTGCTCAGGGCATCAGCGACTACATTCGCTTTACCGGGATGGTACCTGATCTCACAGTCATAATCATTCAGGGTCTCCATCCAACGGCGTTGCCTCATGTTCAACTCCTTCTAGTTGAACAGGTGCTGGAGGCTTTTGTGATCAGAATAAATCACAAATTTAATGCCATAAAGGTAATGGCTCCACAATTTTAGTGCAAATACAACGGCACCCAACTCCAAGTCGTGGGTGGTGTAATTCTTTTCGTGCACCTTTAATTCCCTTGAAGCATAGGCAATCACCTTGCCTTTCTGCATAAGCACACACCCCATGCCTGTGTGTGATGCATCGCAATAAACTACGAATTCATCTGTTCCTTCGGGTAATGTCAACACAGGAGCGTTGCTTAGCTTCTGCTTCAGAACTTCGAAGGACTCTTGCTGCTTTGGGCCCCAAATGAATTTTTCTTTCTTCTTGGTCAGGGAAGTCAAGGGCGTAGCAATCCTCGAAAAGTTCTCAATAAACCTTCTGTAGTATCCTGCCAATCCCAGGAAACTACGAATTTCGGTAGGAGTCTTCGGCTCTTGCCAGTTCATGACTGCCTCTACCTTAGCGGGATCCACCAGGATACCGCGCTCACTCACAACGTGTCCCAAAAACCGAACCTCTCTTAGCCAGAATTCACATTTCGAGAATTTGGCGTAGAGTTTCTCACGTTGTAGTAATTCGAGAATGCAACGGAGATGCTTCTCGTGGTCAGCTTGGCTTTTAGAATATATAAGGATATCGTCGATGAAGACTATGACGAATTTTCCAAGTACGGCTTGCAGACGCGATTCATGAGATCCATGAACGCAGCCGGTGCATTTGTGAGCCCAAAAGGCATCACTAGGAACTCGTAATGACCATAGCGAGTCCTAAATGATGTCTTATGTACATCTTCATCTCTGACCTTTAGCTGATGATAGCCCGACCTTAAGTCGATTTTCGAGAAATAGCTTGCTCCTTGCAGCTGGTCGAACAGATCGTCGATCCTTGGCAGAGGATATCTGTTCTTTATGGTAACTTTATTTAGCTCTCGATAATCGATGCATAACCGCATCGATCCGTCCTTCTTCTTTACAAATAGGACCGGTGCTCCCCAGGGAGATGAACTAGGTCTGATAAAACCTTTTGCCAATAGTTCATCCAACTGGGTCCTCAATTCCTTCATTTCCGTCGGAGCTAGTCTGTAAGGCGCTCTAGCTATAGGAGCTGCTCCAGGAATGATATCTATTCTGAACTCCACTTGTCTATCTGGTGGCAAACCAGGTAGTTCTTCAGGAAAGACCTCGGGATATTCAGAAATGACAGGAAGATCCTCGATCTTTGGCTTAGGTTCTTCTATTAACACCTGAGCCATGTAAATGACACAACCTCTTTTCAAACACCTAGAAGCTTTGAGCATAGATACATCTTCGGGCAATCCGTACTGCGTATCTCCTCGAATGGTGAGTGATTCACCACTCGGAGTCTTTAACACTATATGCCTTTTGCCGCAAATAATCTGGGCCTGATTACGGGATAACCAGTCCATGCCTAGGACTATGTCGAAACCCGCTAGATTGAAGGGAAGTAGAGATAGAGGAAAGGAATGGTTCTTAATGGACATTTCACATCCCTCTAGAACAGTGGAGACGGTTTCTATCGTGCCGTCTACTAACTCTACCTCGTATTTTACGTCCAAGGTTTTGATCGGCATATTTAACAGTTGGCAAAATTTCTGGTCTACAAAGGATTTATCGGCGCCAGAATCGAATAGTACTCTTGCAAATATATTATTTACGAGAAAAGTACCTGTAAGCACATTGTCGTCCTGAACCGCTTCCTTTGCATCCATGCGAAAAACTCTCGCATTTGACTTCTTGGTCTCCTCCGCCTTTCTGGCGTTCTTAGGGCAGTTTCTCCTGATGTGCCCCTTTTCATTACAACCGTAGCAGGTTGCATCCTTGATCTTTTTACAATCCACAGTCTTATGATCCTTGGACTTGCACAGTCCACAGGAAGGAGTCTTAGGTTGCGACTGTGAATTCGACGCAAACCTGCATTTCCCAGAGTGGGGTTTCTTGCACATTTTGCAGTGGGGTCTTTCACCAGCTTGCCCATCCTTCTTCGTCTCAGCCCCTCTCTTGCCGTCACCGCTTCCACAGTTCTTCTTTCCAGACCTTCGTGAGGCATCATCCTCACGCTTCCTTTTCTCAGCCTCCTTGCTCCTTAGGGTCCTCAGACGGACCGCATCTAATGTGAGAGACAAGGAGAGGTCAGTTACTGACCTGAATGTCGTCGGCCGAGAGGCCTTCACACTAGCCTTTATCGCAGGCTCTAATCCCCCAATGAAACGGGCGATTCTTCTGGACTCCGGTGTTACAAGGTATGGTACCAGGCGAGACATCGTACTGAAGCTCGTCAAATATGCCTGGCAGTCCAGGTTCGTATCACCAGTGACACAAAGTCAGCCTCTATCTTCTCAACCTCATACTGAGGGCAGTAGTTTTCTTTTATGAGGGCAATAAATTCCTCCCATTTCATTTTGTATAAAGCAGACTTACCTGATGCCTGCACCAAAGCTCTCCACCACGCCAGGGCCTCGCCCTTAAATGACTGGGACACAAACTTCACCACGTCCTTCTCTGCACACCCGCTGATGTCCACAATAGTGTCCATCTCATCTAGCCAGGTGATACAGTCAACAGCACCCTTCTCCCCCGTAAATTCCCGGGGCTTACAAGATACAAAGTATTTGTAGGTGCAACCCTTGGCACCAGATGCATCAGTATACTCGCGATCACGATGAACTCTGTGCTCAGTAGACGAATGATTGTCGTCATCTTTCTTGGGCCGAGAAGGCGGTTTTGAGTGTGTCCTTGGTTTGGAGAGTGGTTTTGTTACAGATCTGCTATGAGACTCAGTGTATTGACGATCAAGCGCTGCCTGAACAGCATTGTCAATTAGAGCCTTTAGCTGTGCGCCGGTCAGATGCACCTGCGCATTGTCGTAGTCATCTTCGCTTGTATGGCTGTTCTCTCCGTTGGGATCCGCCATTTGTAACTTGAATCTGTTACAGAAGATAACAAAAATTTTATTTAGAAGCTTATTATGGAATTGTCTTTTATGACAATCCGTTAACCATGGTAACAGAGACCATATTTGGTTAACTTATTACTCACTTAGTTTTAGGATTTGAATATATCCTATTTTAGCTATAACAACAATATTGGCGGCATAAAGCCTAATCACGAGGATGTTTTATAATATTAGCCGAGATTATAGAGAATCAAAGGCATAGAGGTTTGAACCGTAGTTATCTTACCTCTTTCTGACAGGGAGTCATAGACCACCACCGTCTTTTGTCCTTATAAGACAATTATTATGGCCCATAGGCACTACACCACTAATGGATGTATCATTAAGGTTGGCCCGTAGGCACTACATCACTAATGGATGTTTTATATAAGTCGGCCCGTAGGCACTACATCACTAATGGATGTTTTAATATGGTTGGCCCGTAGGCACTACATCACTAATGGATGTTTTAATAAGATTGGCCCGTAGGCACTACATCACTAATGGATGTTTTAATAAGGTTGGCCCGTAGGCACTACGTCACTAATGGACGTTGAATAGTTTGATCACCTTTATTGGTGATTTTTGCCCATGATTTATAAATCGTTTAGTTGGGTCTTTGGAATCCTTTAAGGATTATTATATAAGAATGACGTGTGTGATTTTAACGAATCACATCTGCCATGATTGTCAACATGCTTGCAGAGGTTAACAGTGAATCTGAATCTTTTAATTAGGTCGTACCATCTTGACCGGTTCTTAAAAGACACCAGGCTAGGTTTCACCTTTTGAGATTCTTTATTTAGGCAGATCAATGTAAAAGGAATGGTTTTGATTTAGTTCATATTTATTAAAACAAAAACTCATAACATTCATTCCATAGATTCAAATACAATCACATATTGCCCTAAACGGGTCTTTAAAACAGTACATACCTTTATAAAGGTTAAATAAAAGATAGGTCCATACAGAGACTAGTACACGACATGTGTCCTTGTAGGATTTAACGGATAAGTCCATAAAGGACTAAAATACGATAGATGTCCACGCAGGGACTTATTTTAAAGTAGAAATTACATTGGTACTACTATTAAGGGCTAGTGGTCACGCTTCTTCTTTTTGCCCTTTAGTAGGTTCGCTAAGCCTTTGAGAAAACCTTAGTGGCTCTTTTTCTCTTCCTCAAACTCTCTCTCCACACGATCTAGTCGTTGGAGTATCTCTTCCTGCTCAGGGGGAGAGAAACGTGGTTGTGGTTGAGGAACTGGAGGTCTTGGTGGCACTGGATACCCATGAGCTGAGTAATCCGGTATTCCTCTGTTTCCGTCGGGATAGCGAGCGTTATACCTTGACGCTACCACATATGGGTCGCGCTCATAATTGTAGTTGTAGTGAGCTTGTGACGTTGGCTCAAACGGGTTATAAGCCGTTGCGTACGGAGGTACTGGGCGGTCGTCCCCAAATGGTGGCGAATTGTGTGCAACTGGTGCGGAGTTCGCCTCTTGAACTGGGCTTGAAGGCCCTTCCTCCGGTACGGATGGATAGTGGCTACCACTTGAATGTCGAGGGGTGCTAAAATGGAATTCCCCTCCACGGGTAGACATCCTTGCGCTTGATCTTCTACGCCTTGGTGGATCGGGCATTACTGGCTGAGTAGCTGGGGGAGGCGGTGGCGTCACTGCCTCGAAGTGAGGATCCTCGGAAGGATCTCGCGGATGTTGCTGCTGCTGCTGCGATGCTTGTTGAGATGGTGTATAATACCACTCATGTTGATCAAACAAGGCCATGAAGCTGTCTGGGCCTTGGTATTATGGACCATGATATGAAGATCCATCGGAGATTTCAATCGGGTGCGTGGGCGTACCACGAGCTGGTTCAGTAGGATCCGTGTCTTCGTCCATGTGATCTTCAGAAAAGTGGTCTTGTGGACCAAGCGGAACAAATCCAGCAGGTTCCTGTATGTAGTCAGCCGGGTTAAACTGACCTCGAAAGTATGGGGTAGGATCACCAAAAGCACGGTGAGACACCGAGCGCTGTAGCGGTATGTAGGATGGCTGGGGGTTGTTCGGATCATTTTCGGAGTCTGGTCCGAAAGAATGACGATAAGATGACGTCGAACTGTGAGAGGTCGAATGCCGTGCTGGTTCATAAACGTCTCTTCGTCGTTGTGGTTCTTCGCTCCTTGTCATCGAAGGAGGTCGTGTACCTGACGGTCCAGCTTCATGATCGTTGTGGGTAACGATCTCTCCTCGGCCTCTTCTTCCCCTTCCTCGTCCTCGGAAGATAACAGGTGGCATTTTCCTGCTTCAAAACTCATTAAAAATCATAATGAAAATAAAGACAAAAAGGGGTATTAATCCGAATTTGTCCTAAGTTATTGTCTAGACTCAAGTATGTGCAATTGTGTCACTGAGATTAAACACATTAGGATAGTGTTTAATTCACTCAATGTTGGCTCTGATACCAACCTGTCACACCCCGATTTCCACATGTTTCACCGGTGGGCCCGGTGGGGGATTACCGTGACGATGTTGGCAACAATATAGTCAACCACACAATTTTATAAATGCACAGCGGAAGCTTAAAGATAAATATATAAACTTCAACCTCTGATTGTAATATCAAATGTATTACAGAAGTCGAGTATATCCACAGCGGATCAACATAAATAAATATTGTTCATTCAGATACAACATCTAGTTTGCGAGACTATGTACGATGCTTAGGACGCCAATACCAGCCCATTTCGTATAGTACCTTCACTTAATCTTTTTGGGGAAAATACGTCAGTTTACACGGGTAAATACGTTCAACTGACACATTTGAAAATGTTTATTAAAATTGATTTGAATGCACAAGGCACAAATTCTTTTATAACTTGGGAAAATCATAATAATCTTGTGAACGTTTTACATGTTCTTTTATGCGTTCAGTAGCCCGGGTCGTGCCGGGTTAAAGATTTAATGACACACCATATTGCGTAAAACCGTAGTATAAAAACCAACGGCTACGTCTTTCAATTAAATGTCGACAATATATACCAGGTGTACGCCTACACCGGGATGTCGATGGTCGTGGCCATTTCGTAAAATGTTGCCAAGGATATCCGGGACAACGGTCATTAACCCCCCAAAGGCTTTTAAGAAACAAAACTGTTTAAATGAGCCGATCATATTATTTAATTTAACCACCTAAGCGATGGAAAATATAATGCTCAATCAAGCGGTATTAACATACCGTATCCCAAGCCCGTATAGGGGAAATAAGTTAAAAGTATTTACCTTTGCAAGTATTATTCCTTAATTTGATTGAATCACCGATAGCTTTTACTGGGGCTCCTAATCTGGAACGAAGGTTTTAATTAACCTCCTAGAATCCTAACGAGTCTTTATATTGGCCGTAGCCTAGACCGGTTGGTTCCGATATGTGAATATGGTTTAATCGCGCGAAAAGGCGAAAACCAAGAATGGAGTGTGATTCTGTGACACCCCAGGGAAAAACCAGTGAATAATACAGCTTACCTAGCTTCCTCAGTGAGTGCGTACCAAATTTCGGGACGAAATTTCTTTCAAGTTGGGGATAATGTGACAACTCGAGTTTCTGACTTTCACTTTCGCATTTAATGCGCATTGACTTTGACTGTCTAGCTGTTTGAATTATGGATTTGTAATTGTACTCGTTGTGTTTTAATGAGACATATCGTCATTGTGCCTATATGTGATTACTTGCTATAATAGAAAATAATATTGGAATTATTATTAGAATTATTATTAAACACTTAGTCTAGATCGAAACATAGTTCGAAGGATTCGAAGGACTCGAAGGACCACGAAGCATATCCTTCGAGCACGAAACATATCCTTCGACATCATTCGGCCCGCAAACAACACGAAACATATCCTTCGATATGTTTCGGCCCAGTCATTTTAAATGGGCTTGGCCCATTACTGTGAAATGTTATATACGAAACACATGCATAGTCGGCAGTTTTTGGAGAAAAACCCTAGAACACTTTTGACCTGTGACGGCAACCACAACTCATACGGAGATCTTTGCTGATCGATTCTCTTATTTTCTACCCCGGTTAGTGTCCACATTACATGATTTCTTGAATTATCAATCGTATGTAAATATGTTGGTTGTATGTTAACTGATTTGTAAGATGATTGTGTATGGGTATTAATCGGAATTGTATGCACATTGGATCTGTTGTGATTATGGTCAAATGATTTCATGTTCGGTGTTACGAATCGTTTTGTTAATCGGCTAGTTAATCCAGTCAGGGTGATCGATCGGATAGGAAATTTATGTTTGTTAAATGGATGATTGGTAATACGATTTGATGATAACTTGTGATTTAGAATATTGTAATCGGACACGTTTATGTAATCGGCGCATATGTGTTAATCGGATATTTTGAATGATCTTGTTTCAGATTAGGGTTCTTGATAAACATGAGAATCATGCTTGGTTGATCTTGTTGATGTTAGCAGATTTGTGAAAATTGTGTTAATGGTTAATCGGATAAACGTAACAGTTACTTATCAATACACCGAAAGATACCGACCCCTCGAACCATAGTAGTTGACCGAAGGATTGTTTGGCCGAAAGATACTCGTTGACCGAACCATAGTTTGACCGACAGATAGTTGGACCGAAAGATAATTGGACCGACAGATAGTTGGACCGAGAGATAACATGGTCCGAAGGATAACCTTCGGTCCGAAAGATAATGGACTGTCGAGGGATGAATTATGAAGTATGAATCGAAAGATGTTAGGGTTTTGCATAATGTCTTGAACAATTGAACATATGTTGAATTAATTGACATGCCATGCTTGGTGATGAACATGTTTGTGTAATACTACGTGTTGTACTGATATGCAAACTGACTGCTATGTGAACCAATTAATTGCATGCGTAACATTTCGAGCATGAACTGATTTTGCTATACGTGTATACATAGGACGTGATTAATTAACTGTGAGCACTTATTTAGCATACCGAGCAAACCAAGGTGAGTTCACACTCTTACCAAGGCATGGGATTCCCGGGGTGTTGGGAATGGGATTGAAAGGTTGATTAGATACTTTATTGACACTATGCCTAGACTACTACTTTACTATCCTCGGTTGTGAAGGATACCTATAGTTACGAGTAGTCTAGTGGTTATACAACGTGGAACACCACCACACAGTAACGTGGAACACCACCACACAGTAACGTGGAACACCACCACACAGTAACGTGGAACACCACCACACAGTAACGTGGAACACCACCACACAGTAACGTGGAACACCACCACACAGTAACGTGGAACACCACCACACAGTAACGTGGAACACCACCACACAGTAACGTGGAACACCACCACACAGTAACGTGGAACACCACCACCAATAGAACATACAATCGGCCCGGTAGAGCCACCTGTTACAAACGAACTTACTATTACGCATTTACTTTCTGTGAACTCGCTCAACTAGTTTGTTGATCATTCTGTTACATGCCTTGCAGATCGTTAGGTACCTGGAGCTTGCACTGGAGAAGCGGGTCGTTGTGGACAAGGATCGTGACTTTTCTGTTAAACTATTATGACACTTGAAACTGTTAGCTGCTACTGGTTTATTTACTATGCTTCCGCTACATTTTGAAACGATGATTTGTTTGATCACCTTTTGTATTGAATGGATGGTTTTCATTTATTTTACTTAATATTAAATGCATGTTCAATATGATTGGTGGCTTGATCCTGGTCAGTCACGCTCCCAAGCGGTGATACTCCGCAGGTGGATTTTGGGGGTGTGACAGATTGGTATCAGAGCCATTGGTTATAGAGAACTTGGTTTTAATATGGGAAAACGTTTTTATTAAAACCAGACTATAACCAGAACAGTGCTCTCAACGATCCACAGCGACGCTTCGCTCCACGTGCAAGACTCGACATCCTAGGTAATAAGGTTTATGTTTATTGCCTACATGCTAGAATTTGCATAGAACTTTGCTCGTAATATGCTTACATTACTTAGCTCACTACTTGTCATTGCATGAGAATACATACGTGCTTACACTCTTCTGTCATCGCACTATTCGTGAACCATTCTTACTTATGCTACCTTTACTGTTCGATCATGTCTGGACGTGTTGACATGACTCAAGCCCAGTTGACGGCTCTCATTTACGAACAAGTTGCTGCGGCACTTGCAGCCGCACAAGCAGGAGGTATAACCTGCTATCCCAGACCTATTCTAGGATGTTAGATCCTACTCTCGTGACCCAACTTTCGCGCTTAACCTTGATCTATCTTTCTCGCGCAACGGGTCAGAACGCACACATTCCAGAACATCATGGACTGTCGTCCAAGCACATTCAGTGGCACATTCAAGAACTTCATGTGTGAACGCCCTGAGGCTCGCAGGGGCAAGTACGCCACTGGTACTTTGGTAGGAATCGCGCTAACCAGGTGGAACGCGCAAGTACAGATACTAGTTGGAAGTGGAGCCTTACCATTTGAAAATGACGGGGTCAGAAGTTGATGCATATACGAAACGGTCGGACGAACTGGCCATCTTGTGTCCAACCATGGTGGACCCTCCAAACAAGCGTATCGAATTGTACCTCAAGGGTCTAGCCTCAGAAGTTCAGAGCCATGCTACATCGGCTAACCTCGATAATGCCCCAGACATTCACGGATCAGGCAGTGGAACAGAACAGGCTGCCTAGTTGTATCAGCACTATTACTACCGCTATCACTTCTGCTACTCCCGCTACTCCTAATGACAACAAGCGGGAAAGGGATGGGTATTTCAGCAAGAGTTCAACTACCGTTCGGTCTCAAGCACAGCAGCAGTGAAAGAAAAGAAGTTGGAAGATCATCCAGTTGTATGCGACTTTACTCAGGTGTTTCCTAAAGATTTACCTGGTCTACCGCCGCATCATCAGGACGAATTTCAAATCGAGCTCGCTCCAGGAGCAGCACCCATAGCTCGAGCACCGTATCGCTTAACTCCACCAGAATCGGAAGAACTATCGACGCAGCTACCAGGAATCTTGGATAAGGGATTTATCCGACCTAGCTCTTCGCCTTGGGGAGCTCCAGTGTTATTTGTGAAGAAGAAAGACGGTACGTTCAGAATGTGCATCGACTACCGTGAACTCAACAAGGTGACGGTGAAGAACCGTTATCCTCTTCCGCGTATAGATGACTTATTCGACCAGCTGCAAGGGTCGTGTTACTATTCCAAGATTGATTTAAGGTCAGGTTATCATCAGCTGAGAGTCCGGGATGAGGACGTCTCCAAAACCGCTTTCAGAACTCGTTACGGTCACTACGAGTTTCTTGTCATGCCATTCGGGCTTACGAACGCGCCTGCAGTCTTCATGGATCTTATGAACAGGGTGTGTAAACCCTATCTAGACAAGTTCGTCATTGCCTTCATCGACGCCATTCTGATCTACTCCAAGAGTCAGGAGGAACACGAGCGGCACTTACGTCTTATCTTGGAACTTCTTCGAAAGGAACAATTGTACGCCAAGTTTTCAAAATGCGACTTCTGGCTTCATGAAGTCCACTTCTTAGGCCATGTGGTGAACAGGGATGGGATTCATGTTGATCCATCCAAGGTAGATTCGATCAGGAACTGGCCTGCACCGCGTACACCGACAGAAATACGTCGATCCTTGGGTCTGGCAGGTTACTACAGACGGTTTATTAGAGGCTTTTCAAAGATCACGCAACCACTTACGCTACTGACACAGAATGGTGTTACCTATCGCTGGGGAGAGCCCCAGGAGACTGCTTTTCAGCACCTAAAGGAATGACTTTGCAGTGCACCTATCCTCTCATTGCCAGAGGGCACAGACGACTTCGTGGTTTATTGTGATGCATCCATTCGGGGACTGAGATGTGTGTTAATGCAGCGCGACAAGGTTATCGCTTACGCCTCTCGTCAACTCAAGGTTCACGAGCGCAACTACACGACGCACGATTTAGAGCTGGGAGCTGTTGTTTTCGCGCTTAAGATATGGCGACACTACCTGTACGGTACCAGGTGCACGATTTACACCGATCACAGGAGTCTCGAGCATATCCTTAAGCAGAAGGATTTGAATATGCGTCAACGACGATGGGTCGAGTTACTTAACGATTACGAGTGCGCTATCAAGTATCATCCAGGCAAAGCCAATGTTGTGGCGGATGCCCTTAGTCGAAAGGACACTTTACCACGGCGCGTG
Source organism: Helianthus annuus (assembly GCF_002127325.2). Classification (NCBI taxonomy): domain Eukaryota; kingdom Viridiplantae; phylum Streptophyta; class Magnoliopsida; order Asterales; family Asteraceae; genus Helianthus; species Helianthus annuus. Next base: position 173,041,305 of record NC_035449.2, on the reverse strand, counting down.
CGAGCGCTACAGCTTACGATTCAGCCTAGCCTTCCTGCTCAGATACGAGCTGCTCAGACAGAAGCCCTGAAGCCCGAAAACGTCAAGGCTGAAGCCTTACGACAACAAATGGAACAAAAGGCGGACGGCGCCTACTATGTCACGGGCCGGATTTGGGTCCCTCTCTATGGCGGTCTACGCGAACTCGTAATGGACGAAGCACACAAGTCTCGCTACTCGGTACATCCAGGGTCGGATAAAATGTACCACGACATCAGCACCACATATTGGTGGCCTAGTATGAAGGCCCACATTGCTACGTACGTTGGAAAATGCTTGACCTGTGCGAGAGTCAAGGTCGAATATCAGAAACCAACTGGCCTACTTCAACAGCCTATGATACCACAGTGGAAATGGGAAGAAATTTCCATGGACTTTGTTACAGGCCTACCGAGATCTCAGCGTGGGAACGACACAATATGGGTGATCGTGGATCGACTCACCAAGTCTGCACACTTCCTGGCTATTAAGGAAACGGATACGTTCTCCACTCTCGCAGATATCTACCTCAAGGAAGTTGTTTCGAGGCACGGGGTGCCCATTTCTATTATTTCGGATCGGGATGCACGATTCACGTCAGAACTACGGCATGCGATGCACAAAGCGTTTGGCTCACGTTTAGACATGAGCACAGCATATCACCCTCAGACGGATGGGCAGTCTGAGCGAACTATTCAAGACATGCTTCGAGCGTGTGTTATTGATTTCGGCAACGGCTGGGAAAAGCACCTCCCTTTAGTGGAGTTTTCGTACAACAACAGTTATCACACCAGCATTCAAGCCGCTCCATTCGAGGCATTCTACGGACGTAAATGCCGGTCACCTCTCTGTTGGGCAGAGGTGGGGGATAGTCGAATTACGGGTCCAGAGATTGTAGTGGACGCTATAGAAAAGATTGCACAGATACGACAACGCATGACGGCAGCACGCGACCGTCAGAAAGCCTACGCGGGCAAGCGTAGCAAGCCTTGGAATTTCAGGTCGGGGACCGGGTTTTATTGAAAGTCTCACCCTGGAGGGGTGTGGTTCGATTTAGTAAACGAGGCAAACTCAATCCACGGTATGTTGGACCATTTGAAATCACTGAAGGAATAGGCCCAGTAGCCTACAGACTGAACCTACCAACTGAACTCGGTGCAGTTCACTATGTATTTCACGTGTCGAATCTGAAGAAGTGTCTGTCAGATAAGACCCTCATAGTTCCTTTAAGGAACTGACTATCGACGAGCGGTTGCAGTTCGTCGAGGAACCAGTTGAAATCACGGACCGGGATGCTAAGGCCCTCAAACACGAGAGAATCCCTCTTGTTCGAGTTCGTTGGAACTCCCGACGTGGCCCAGAGTACACCTGGGAACGCGAAGATCAAATGACAGAAAAGTATCCCCAGTTATTCGAAAACCATGCAACCACTACTGAGGCTGAAGCTACGACTACTGAATTTCGGGACGAAATTCCAAATCAACGGGGGGATGATGTGACACCCCAGGGAAAAACCAGTGAATAATACAGCTTACCTAGCTTCCTCAGTGAGTGCGTACCAAATTTCGGGACGAAATTTCTTTCAAGTTGGGGATAATGTGACAACTCGAGTTTCTGACTTTCACTTTCGCATTTAATGCGCATTGACTTTGACTGTCTAGCTGTTTGAATTATGGATTTGTAATTGTACTCGTTGTGTTTTAATGAGACATATCGTCATTGTGCCTATATGTGATTACTTGCTATAATAGAAAATAATATTGGAATTATTATTAGAATTATTATTAAACACTTAGTCTAGATCGAAACATAGTTCGAAGGATTCGAAGGACTCGAAGGACCACGAAGCATATCCTTCGAGCACGAAACATATCCTTCGACATCATTCGGCCCGCAAACAACACGAAACATATCCTTCGATATGTTTCGGCCCAGTCATTTTAAATGGGCTTGGCCCATTACTGTGAAATGTTATATACGAAACACATGCATAGTCGGCAGTTTTTGGAGAAAAACCCTAGAACACTTTTGACCTGTGACGGCAACCACAACTCATACGGAGATCTTTGCTGATCGATTCTCTTATTTTCTACCCCGGTTAGTGTCCACATTACATGATTTCTTGAATTATCAATCGTATGTAAATATGTTGGTTGTATGTTAACTGATTTGTAAGATGATTGTGTATGGGTATTAATCGGAATTGTATGCACATTGGATCTGTTGTGATTATGGTCAAATGATTTCATGTTCGGTGTTACGAATCGTTTTGTTAATCGGCTAGTTAATCCAGTCAGGGTGATCGATCGGATAGGAAATTTATGTTTGTTAAATGGATGATTGGTAATACGATTTGATGATAACTTGTGATTTAGAATATTGTAATCGGACACGTTTATGTAATCGGCGCATATGTGTTAATCGGATATTTTGAATGATCTTGTTTCAGATTAGGGTTCTTGATAAACATGAGAATCATGCTTGGTTGATCTTGTTGATGTTAGCAGATTTGTGAAAATTGTGTTAATGGTTAATCGGATAAACGTAACAGTTACTTATCAATACACCGAAAGATACCGACCCCTCGAACCATAGTAGTTGACCGAAGGATTGTTTGGCCGAAAGATACTCGTTGACCGAACCATAGTTTGACCGACAGATAGTTGGACCGAAAGATAATTGGACCGACAGATAGTTGGACCGAGAGATAACATGGTCCGAAGGATAACCTTCGGTCCGAAAGATAATGGACTGTCGAAGGATGAATTATGAAGTATGAATCGAAAGATGTTAGGGTTTTGCATAATGTCTTGAACAATTGAACATATGTTGAATTAATTGACATGCCATGCTTGGTGATGAACATGTTTGTGTAATACTACGTGTTGTACTGATATGCAAACTGACTGCTATGTGAACCAATTAATTGCATGCGTAACATTTCGAGCATGAACTGATTTTGCTATACGTGTATACATAGGACGTGATTAATTAACTGTGAGCACTTATTTAGCATACCGAGCAAACCAAGGTGAGTTCACACTCTTACCAAGGCATGGGATTCCCGGGGTGTTGGGAATGGGATTGAAAGGTTGATTAGATACTTTATTGACACTATGCCTAGACTACTACTTTACTATCCTCGGTTGTGAAGGATACCTATAGTTACGAGTAGTCTAGTGGTTATACAACGTGGAACACCACCACACAGTAACGTGGAACACCACCACACAGTAACGTGGAACACCACCACACAGTAACGTGGAACACCACCACACAGTAACGTGGAACACCACCACACAGTAACGTGGAACACCACCACACAGTAACGTGGAACACCACCACACAGTAACGTGGAACACCACCACACAGTAACGTGGAACACCACCACACAGTAACGTGGAACACCACCACCAATAGAACATACAATCGGCCCGGTAGAGCCACCTGTTACAAACGAACTTACTATTACGCATTTACTTTCTGTGAACTCGCTCAACTAGTTTGTTGATCATTCTGTTACATGCCTTGCAGATCGTTAGGTACCTGGAGCTTGCACTGGAGAAGCGGGTCGTTGTGGACAAGGATCGTGACTTTTCTGTTAAACTATTATGACACTTGAAACTGTTAGCTGCTACTGGTTTATTTACTATGCTTCCGCTACATTTTGAAACGATGATTTGTTTGATCACCTTTTGTATTGAATGGATGGTTTTCATTTATTTTACTTAATATTAAATGCATGTTCAATATGATTGGTGGCTTGATCCTGGTCAGTCACGCTCCCAAGCGGTGATACTCCGCAGGTGGATTTTGGGGGTGTGACAGATTCTGCCCAAACAAGTTCAGAGACTTGTTTTATATGGGTTCAATGTTCACACTCTGGATTTTGGGGTTCAAATAATATAATTTGACCCATATCGGCTAATTTATGAAAACTAGTTTCATAAGCCGAACCGTGCGCGCAATAGGCGAAACGGTTAACCATAAGAGTCTTACGCTTATTTCCTAAGTCAATATGCCTTAAAGAGGTTGTGGTATCAGTAGGATACCTTCCGTGATGCCCGTAACGAGTTTAAGTTAATATTACGCCCCGTAGGGGTTTTTCGGTCATTTTAAAGACTTTTAAAGGGCTTTTCGAGTTCTACAGGAAATCTGAGTTTCCCAAACAGTTTATAAAGTCTAAAATACTTTATTTATTATTTAAAATCAGTAGCAACTGGAATCGGGTCAAAAGACCTTGTAGAACTCATGTTTTGGCCGAAAAGGGCATATTCGGTATTTACCGAACCGTAGCCATAACCGCAGGTTATGAGCAAGGTAAAAATTATTAAAAATCTTTAAAATTCTAAAAATATTATTTTATAACAGTGGGTAAAAGTTTTGGTGACGAAATCTTGGTTTAGATGGGTGTTATGCTAATTGCGCCGTTTATTACAAAAGTTTCTTATAAGTGCGCCATTTAGCATAACTCTCATTCTAGACCTCGGATTGACGTGAAACTTTAAGGACATGCTTATAATTTAGTAAGCAAGGTTCTGGTCCATTCACGTGTCCGAAATACTCGTTTTATTTTCAAAAGGCCGTTACGGTCAACTTTTAGGCAATTAACGGAAATGCGTAAAAGACTCGGACAATTTATGAACCGATCACAGAGGTTTATACCATCATGTAACCTGGTCCTAAGAGAGTCCTAAGGCATATCTATACCTCACTAAAACGGGTCAGAACTAAAGTCAAAGCAAAAGTCAAACTTTTGCGACATTCGGCTGCGAACCGGGTCAATATAGCAAATGGTCGATTCAAACGAGCGTAAACAAGTTTATATACATAATATCATGTTTTATGATCATCAAAACAGGTTTCATAGCATATGCATTACAGATTATGTACAAAATGGCAAAACGACTTTCTGTTGACTTTTTAAGTGCACGTTTGACTCGACATTTGACATAGTTAGAGTGGTGATCAGAGGGAACCCTTTTAGGGGTTTATTGCCCACATAAATACCAACTCAAAACTACTTTCGATCCGACAATTCACTGGACCATGTGTGAGTTATCGCTATGACAACCGTTAGTTACGACGGTTGAGTTTATAAGCTAAATCTATGGAAATATAAGACCAAAATGGATTTGAACGACTTACAGAAGTTGTATCTTGCTTAGAGAGCAGAGAGGAATGCTTGAGAGCTTCTTAGAATGATCAGATGAGTGTTTTTGAGTTGTGTGAATGTTATGAACCAAATGTGCTTATTTATAGTGTTCAAATTGCCATGAGATCATTACAACTCACACTACAGAGGAGTATGGATGATGGGCAGGTGTCCCATAGAGCTATGGGTCGAGTAGGGGGCACCCATGCCTCTTTTATTGGCGTTTTGATCATTCACAAGCTCAAAAGGCAAGAAAATACAACTTTTCTGCATCCGGGCGTCTTACGCGGCCCGCATGGGAGTTCCCATGCATTTGTACGCGGGCCGCCTAAGTTTTAAAAATCAGGCGAGTAAATGAGGAGGCTCGCGGCCCGCCTCAACTTAAGTCCAAACCTCACGCGGGCCGCGAGAGGTCGGATTTCCAGAAATTTTAAATCTTTTGTAATGATTATCAGAATCTGGTAATTAATAACGAAATCTTTCGTAATGATTTACCTGACCTTTCAGGTTTGAAGGGGTAACTTTGCGGTTTGGCCCTCGGTTAATTACAACTAAGGACCTCGTGTTATTTACCCGCGTTGTTAAGTCCCTGTTTATTTTATTAATTATTCTGAAAGTCTTAACTTTCATTATTGACGCTTTCAACCCTTCTCATACGAATTCGATCATATCTTTCTCGTTTTAAATCGGAACTTCGCGAAATTTATACAGTATATTCTAGTGAGCGTATAATACTGTTACAAAGTCTAGGGAGCGTTAAAGGGTCACTCAGAGGTATAATTAAACATGTTGACACAGTTAACCCCTGTAGCTTGGAATCTCTCACTTTCTTCCGCGTTTCGCTTCCGTACGATTCATGATTCATTCGTTTGAAGGTATTAGCACCACTTAGGGTTACTATACAGTATATCTACCCTTGTTTGACATTTATAACCCTCGAATTTTATATACTTTCAAGGTTTGTCAAATTTAGTCCTTTATTTAATATTAATGCCACGTGTAATCAAATGACACGTGTTAACACATTATTGGACACAAAAATTCGAGGTGTTACATATGGTTGTTCTTACAAGGAATTCTAGTCTTGTAAACCAGTAGAATTCTCGGGCAATGAAGGAGCCATTGCAGCTCTACATTGGATAGAAAAGACTGAGGCAGTCTTAAAAATAAGCAAGTGTGCAGAGGAAGATAAAATCATTTTTGCTTCCAGTCTTTTTAAGAATGTCGCTCTAGAATGGTGGAACACTATTCTCCAGTCTAAGGGGAGTGACAGAGTCTATAATATGGAATGGACTGAGTTTAAGAATATGGTTGAAAGAATATTCTGTCCTTCTAATTAAAAAGAACAAATAGCTAATAAGTTCTTAAACCTTAGAATGACTGGAGTTGACTGTAAGGGTTACACTACCATATTTTTCCAATATGCTAGAATAGTACCAACCCTAGCCTCACCAGAACCAGTATTAATCTCCTCGGATTAATCAGTGAGATTAGACATGTAGTCAAGGCAGCTAGACCACAAACCATAGAAGAAGCTGTAGAACTAGCCAATACCTTAACTGATGAACTAGTACGTACACAAGAAGAAAACCAAAGAAAGAACCTAGTCCAGATGCTTACCTAGGAATTTCGTTACGGTAATTCCAACTGTGGGAAAAATATAGGTTCTACTTCTGCACCTTACTATAAGTCTTGCAAGAGGAAGCATTCGGGGAAATGTTCCACATACTGCAAGTTCTGCAAAATACTTAAACACAAGGAAGAAGACTACAGAAAGAAATCCAGTAATGGAATATGCTTCAATTGTGGAGAAAAGGGGCATATCAAACTGAATTGTCCAAAACCAGCTCAAGCCATGAACAACAAAACCACTAAGAATGCTAGAGCATTTGTTCTGACTTCGGAAGAAGCTAAGATGATTCCGGATGTGATTGCAGGTACGTTTTTAGTTAATGATGTTTTTGTTAAAGTATTATTTGACTCTGGTGCAAACCATAGTTTTATTAATACTTCATTTTGCAAACTTCTCAATCAACCATTAACTAAACTTCAACAAGAATGTCTGGTAGAAACATCAAATGGAGAATCCATTAAGATCACTAAAATCTTGCAGGAAGCAAGAATAGAAATTTAAACCATAATTTTATTGCTAATCTTTACCCAATGAATCTGGCTAGATTTGATATTGTATTAGGAATGGATTGGTTAGTAGCCAATAAAGCCAGTATTCTATGTGATCAAAAGTCAATACAAGTAAATTCACCAAAAGGTGAAAATATCACAATTAAAGGAGACAAGCCATCTAGATCCACGAAATTCATCTCGGTGATGAAAACAACAAGCTATGCAAGAAAAGGATCACTAGTGTATATGATTTCCATAATCATTAACACTAAAGGAAAAGAATTGAAAGATATTCCTGTAGTATCTCCATCCTCATATGTTTTCCCAGAAGAACTACCTGGACTTCCGCCAGATAGGGAAGTTGAATTCAGAATTAACCTACTACCAGGGACAGCACCAATTGCTAAGGCAACTTATCGTTTGGCACCAGCAGAGATGTAAGAACTAAAGAAATAGTTGGATGAACTTCTGGAGAAAGGATTCATATAGCCTAGTTCATCACCATGGGGAGCCCCAATCTTGTTTGTCAAGAAGAAATATGAATCAATGCGTATGTGCATTGATTACCGAGAATTGAACAATGTCACGATTAAAAATCGGTACCCATTACCGAGAATTGATAATCTGTTTGATTATTTGTAAGGAGCTCGATTCTTTTCTAAGATCGACTTACACTCAGGATATCATCAATTCAAAGTACAGCAAGAGGACATTCCTAAAACTACCTTCAGAACAAGGTATGGCCATTATGAATTTACCGTCATCCCATTTGGTTTAACTAATGCCCCAGCTGCATTTATGGACATGATGAACAGAATATGTAAACCATATCTGATTCATAATTGTCTTTATAGATGATATTCTCATTTACTCTAAGAGTAAAGAGGAACATGCAGCGCATCTGCATGCACTCCTTATATTACTGAGAAAAGAAAAGCTTTATGCTAAATTTTTGAAATGCGAATTTTGGTTAGAAGAAGTACAATTCCTTTGACATATAGTCCATCATGAATTAATTCATGTGGATCCCACAAAAATCGAGGCGATCACTAAATGGAAAGTCCCTGAATCACCAACGGAGATGAGAAGTTTTCTAGGACTAGCAGGTTATTATATACGGTTTATCCGAGATTTTTCTAGAATAGCCTTTCCGTTAACAAAACTGACCTTTAAATCTGTTAAGTTTGAATGGGGACCAAAACAGGAAGAAGCCTTTAGAATCCTTAAGCAAAGATAAACCAACGCACCCATATTAGCATTAGTAGAAGGAACTGAAGACTTTGTAGTCTTTTGTGACGCCTATAAATTAGGTTATGGATGTGTGTTATTGCAACGTCAAAAGGTTATAGCATATGCCTCTAGACAACTTAAGAATCATGAAGAGAACTATACAACCCATGATCTAGAGTTAGGAGCCATAATTTTTGCCCTTAAAATGTGGAGACATTACCTTTACGGTAGTAAGTTTACCAATTTCACCGATCACAAGAGTCTAAGATATGTTTTCGGGCAAAAGAAGTTAAATATGAAACAAAGACACTAGATGGAAATTCTTAGTGATTATGATTGTAATATCCAGTATCATGCAGGAAAGGCTAATGTAGTAGCTGATGCTTTAAGTCGAAAGTATCATGAAAAGCCAAGACAAGTACATTCTCTCAAATTAAATCTGCACATAGATTTATATGAGCAAATTAGAGAAATGCAGGAATTAATAATCAAGGATGATACTCAAAAATTAAAAGGAATGATTAAGGAATTAGAACAAGGAACAGATGGAATTTGGAGATTCCATAAGAAAAGAATCTGGATACCCAAACAAGGAAGCCTACGTCACCGAATATTAGAAGAAGCCCATAAGTCTAAGTGTACGATTCCTGGAATCTGATAAAATGTATCAAGACTTAAGAAAGAATTTCTAGTGGATAGGAATGAAAAAGGATATAGCAGCCTATGTTGCCAAATGTCTAACCTGTTCACAAGTTAAAGCCGAACATCAAAAACCCTCAGGTTTATTGCAGCAACTAGAAATGCTTATATGGAAATGGGAATTGATAACAAAGGACTTTTTTACCAAATTACCCAAAACACGAAAAGGTAATGATACAATCTGGGTGATTATAGATAGATTAACCAAGTCTGCTCATTTCTTACCAATGAAGGAAACTTTCAGTATGGAACAGTTGCCAAGTTGTATGTAAATGAAATAGTTTCAGGACATGGAATTACTTTATCTATTGTTTCTGATAGAGATAGCCGTTGTACTTCTCATTTTTGGACAAGTTTCCAAAAAGCATTGGGAACCAAGCGAAATCTAAGCACCGCTTATCATCCTCAAACGGATGGACAAAGCGAAAGGATAATTCAAACAATGGAGGATATGCTTAGAGCTTTTGTAATTGATTTCAGAGGAAATTGGGACGATCATTTACCATTAATAGAATTTTCCTACAATAACAGCTATCATGCTAGTATCAATGCTGCACTATTTGAAGCACTTTATGGACCAAAGTGCCGAACTCCAGTCTGTTGGGCAGAAATTGGAGAAAAACAACTGTCTCGACCAGAGATAGTACAAGAAAGAATGGACAAGAAAATTCAAGTCAAAGAAAGACTAAAAGCAACACGCGATCGTCAAAAGAGTTATGCTGATAACAGGCGAAAACCATTGGAGTTTCAAGTAGGAGATAAGGTATTATTAAAAGTTTCTCCATGGAAAGGAATAATTAGATTCATCAAGAGGGGAAAGTTATGCCCCGGGTATGTTGGATCCTTTGAGATCATTAGAAGAATAGGACCAGTAGCTTATCAGCTACAATTGCCAGAGGAAGTGGCAGGAATACATGATGTATTTCATGTATGTAATCTCAAGAAGTGCTTAGCAGACGAATCGTTAGTGGTACCTCTTAAGGACATAGAGGTAAATGAGAAACATAAGTTTGTGGAGAAACCACTACAAATTGAAGACAGAAAGATCAAGAATCTCAAACAAAAGAGATTAGTTCTAGTCAAAGTAAAATGGGATTCCAAGAGAGGACCAGAGTATACTTGGGAGCTCGAGCCCGAAATCCAAAAGAAGTACCCATTCCTATTCTAGTGAATGTCGAGGATGAGATTTAAAACAAGGTGGGGGGGATGTAAAAACACTCAAAAACACATTATAAGAAACCCTAGTTGAGACCCAAAACATGTACGACGCAAACCAAAACGAAAAATCAGGATTAGGGTTTGGGGGGTCATGGGGGGGTACCCCTAAACCTTCCGCGACATGTGAAGGGTACCTACACGTGTCAAAACCAGACGTCGTCGACACCACAGGGATAGAAACACAACAAGGCAGGTCTAGGCGAAATAGGTCCTCAGGCGACATGCGAAAGTATCCTTGGATCCTGTCGCGACACGCGGGAGAGTCCAATTTTGGGTATAAATAGGCTGGCCCGGGACTTGAATTTCTGTACCATTTCGATCGGAAATCAAAATTTCTGTCTCTCAATATCTCCATTTCTTTCAAATAATACACACCTAATTCGCGAAACTCTGCCTCGTTGTAAGTATTATAATCCCCGGTTACTTATTAGTTACTCTGCCCGATTGATCTAGAGCTTCGTAACGCATGTCAAGGCTCTGCCTGACTTAGTCGTTGGAGTTATGTCTTGGGGGGAGGGTATAGCTAATGTAAATTGGGTTATTATACTAACGGGCGTCCATTTTTAATTAATAGATTATAACTAGGAAATCACAAGGAAATACCTAAATTAGCAATGTGATCAATTCCTCGTTTAACAAACTAATTTTACAAAACCTTAAATGTTAAATTACATGTCACAGTGATTGAGTATTGTATTTCTACAATTATCGTCGGTATGTTGGGGTTTTGTATACAAAATTTGTTACTACACTGTGAGTAGTAACATTACTGTTGGTGCATTTCATCTGTTGACTTCGTCTTGGATCGAGTCATATACTTAGAGTGTTAGATCAGGGCACGAATTACAAGTAAATAGGATATTGTATGAGAGTTTAGAGGGAGATTCGCTCATATGACATATAACAGGTTCGCTTTTACGTCAGATGATAGGTTCGCTTATCTGTCCATTGGAGGTCCGCTCATACAGACACGTCCATTGGAGCGAACCTAGTGATCCTATAAATAGTTCCAAGAGCGAATCATTTGTAACGTTATTGAAACTGGTACCGAAGTGCTGCTGGATCGAGATTTGCGTGTAAACTGTTAAATATCAATACAAAGAGGTGTTTAAAGTGATTTGATAGCTATTCCTACGTTGATTACTTGTTTTCCGCACCTGTAATTGACGAAAACTTCTCTGAACGACTCGTTCGGGTCGACACACGATCCTACAAGTGGTATCAGAGCTTTAGGAGGAGGAGTTCTGCAGAGAATAGCTGAATTTCATCAAGTTTTCTTTCTTCTACATCTTCTTTCTTCATTTCAGACACTTTCAAGGGTCCAAATTGGCCCAAAAGTTCAAGGATTGTGCGCAACACTATAAAGACAAACCCTAGAAAGTTTGGTGTCAAAATTCGAGTTAAAATTGGGTCAAATGTATGTCCGAATGAGATTTGCTCTTATAGTCTGTTCATAGGTCCGCTCCAACGAACACATTAGATCCGCTTTAAAGGCAGGTTCGCTCCATTTGTTAAGTAGTGTCGCTTGAGAGATCCACTCCAACGTTCAAACAAGATTCGCTTTTGTATACACTTAGCTGAGAGGTTCGCTCATGTGGTAATATTTGTGGTTCGCTCATATGTACTGAATTAGATCCGCTCCAAAAATCTGATAGGTTCGCTCGTTTGACCATATAGATTCGCTTATTTGAATCTTATTGATTCGCTTTTGTGTACAATTAGCAGTCAGGTTCGCCTGTTTGAACACAAATAGATTCGCTTCAAAAACATCACTTTGGTTCGCTTATAAGTATTTGATAGATCCGCTCTTTTGAACATAAACAAGTATTTGATAGATCCGCTCTTTTGAACATAAACAAGTTCGCTCCTTTGCTGGTTCGCTTATCTAAACATCATTTTGGTTTGCTTTTAAGGCTGCTGTGAAAAATTTTCGAAGAATTTGAATATGGACGAGGAATTTTTCAACGCATTTGCTACTCCGGTTACACAGATTTCTTTCGCACAAAATACAATGCTCGAGAACGAAACAAGTACAATGCAGAAACCACCTAAGCTCATGAACATAGAAGAATATAAAGGTTGGGAAGGTCGGTTTGAGAATTGGGTGCAATCAAACTATCTTGATGCTTGGGAATGTGTCGAGACAAAGTATGTTCGACCATTGAATGATGATGAAGAGCCCATTCCAATAAAAGATTTAATTGGTGATGCTAGGAAGATGTACAAAGATGAGAAGATGATGCTAAGTCTTCTTCAACAGGCAGTAAAAGAAGATATTATGGTGCTTTTGCAACACAATGGAACTTTGGAAAGCGTTACGGGCAAAGTTTCGGGGAAGTGAAGAGATGGTTAAAAGCAAGAAATCACTTTTAAAGAAAGAGTTTGATCTATTTCGTGGGTTAAAGAATGAAAGCACAAGAGAGATCCTTGAACGATACTGCAATTTGCTTGCTAACATGAAGAGATTGAGTATTGAGAAAAGCACTGATGAGTTGATCGAAAAACTTGCTGATGCGTTACCATATGAGACTTGGGGCACATACCTTATGATGCTCAGAAACAAGAAAGGTTTTAGCAATTTGACGCTCAGTAAGTTCATTGAAAAGATCGAGGCTCAAGAAATGGAACAACGTAAAGTTATCAGAATGAAAGATTTTGATGGTGAACCGGATATAGGATTATACTTTAAGGCAGGTGTGAATGAGAAATCATCAAATCTATCTCCGAAGGTTGAGACTGCCTACAGTGCCAAAAGTTCATCTGGAAGTCCATCATCTGGATCAAACAGCAAAACCAGTTTCACTTCGTTTTCATCTTAAGATCCAAATATTTAAGCAACTAAGAATGGGAGAAAGTTACAGTGCAACATTGTGTTGAATCTTGAAAATGATCAAGATTATTATGAGGAAGTTGCCAAAAACCAAATGTCTTTATTAGGAATGGTTTTGGAATCTTACACTTGTTTTGTTGCAGGTCGTATTGGCAATTCAATGTTAACCAAAGAAGATTACGACCAAATAGACGCTGAAGAGATGGAGCTGATGGACATAAAATGGTGTCTGGCTAGCGTGTTACGGAGAGCTGAGAAATTCAAACAAATCACGGGGAGAGATGATCTTCGTGATGCGAATGTTTCTACTTTAGGTTTTGACAAATCTAAGGTCACTTGTTTTCGATGCAGGGAAAAAGGACACTTCAAGAGGGAGTGCACTAACCGAGAAGCAAGTGGGGCTCAGAATCCGTTCAACAACAATAATGATTACTATCGGAAAGCCATCTATCACCAAGTTGGTTAACAATCATCTCAACAACATAAACATCAAGCTCAAACTGCACATGGAAGAGATGTGATTGAAGATTCTGGAAAAAGAGCTTGTATGGGTAATTATCATAGCTTGTGTGGAAAAAGAAAGGATGGTAGTGCTTTGATAATTGATCAAGATGATGAGAGATTACCAGAGGGTTTTAGCTGGGAAAATTTTACCTGGGATGATTATATCCCTAATCAAACTCCAGCTCACACTGCTTTCATGGCAAAGATTGAAGATGATAGTGATGATGATACGGAGTATTGGGCAAGAAAATTCAAAGCTGATATGAAGTTGCTTGCTGAAAGTGATAGTGAAGATGAAAGAGCCAAGATGAAAAAGAATAAGATCAAGACACCAGTGAGCAGTGATGATGAAGATGTTCTAGTGGTGAGAAGACAAAAGGTGAAAGAAGTGCCTAAATTCAAGGTTGAGGAAGAAGTTGATGGGAAAAAGGTTCCGGTGAAATGTGAAAATTGTGCGGTTGTAAAGAAGCAGAACAGCACATTGATTTACAACTTGAACAGTCTGAAGGAGTCTTATGATGTGCTGAACAAAACGATGAATCAGTACAATCAAACGAGTGAAGAACAAGCAACAACAATGAAGACACTTCAGGGAGCCTTCACGACGAAGCAGAAAGTTGTAAACAATTACATTGAAAAATGTGCTACTTTGGAACAAAAGCTTGAGCTGCAAAGAATTGAAACTGAAAGAGTTAATCGTTTGTTAAAATGTTACTCATGTACTTCCTATGTTATTGACAGGATTTATCCGACGGTTGAAAGTATGAAAATATGGGAAGACGATGAGGTAACTGAAGAGAAAGCAGCTGGAGCAGGTGTTGATGAAAAGATTACAGATAAGAAGAAGAATGACAAGAAAAAAGAGACTGAAAAAATGACATCTGGTAACAAGCAAGGTGTCAGTTATAATAAGTGTCCACCCCCGCTGGAAAATGGATATTTGCCTAGATATCCTAACGATGAAAGAGTTAAAAAGGCTACAAATTTACAGTGGGAGTCAGAGTCATCAGTCAATCTACCAAAAAGCATTGATGTTGTGTTTACATCATCTGACACTGATCAACAGTCTCAATTAATGAAGAAAGTCGTGGATCATGTGTTAGAGAATGATGATATTGAAGAGTCAAAGTCTGGGTCAAGCACACAGTGTCAAACAGAAAAACAGGGCAAATTAGTTTATGATAGAAAGTTTTTGTTGTCAAAATCTAATTTGGATGACGGATTGTTTAAAGTTGCTTACACTTTGAATGATTCTGACAAATTATATTCTGATGAATAATTTCCAATAAGAGGTGTCAAAACTGATTTGATAAACAAGGTTTTCAAATTCACAGAAATCAATATTTCTGAAATAAAAGACTTATGTCTTACTGAAAAACCTAAAAAATACACCTCAAGAGTACAACAGAGATTAAACAAGAAAAAGAATTACAGTTCTGGTTCAGATTTCCAAAAGAAATCAAATCATAACCATAATTTCAAAAAGAAAGGTTTAGGTTTTACTCCTAAAGAAAAACAGAAAAATGAAAAATATGTTCGTGATTTTAAATCTAAAATGTCTTTTGTTTCAGGCACATCAACTGATGAAGAAGAAAAGACAAGTTTCTGGAGAGAATCAAACAGTGAGTTTCTGACGAAGAAGTAAGTTGAGTTGAAGAAGATAGCTGAGCAGAAGAGAGACTCAAGAATCTGTTTCAAGTGCAACAATGTTGGACATATTGCCAAAGATTGTTATAAGGCGATACAATCAAAACAGGGAGTATCTTGTAAACTCAAAGAACAAGTGATTGAGTTTGAACCACGAATTGATCGAACCAAACTGTTTAAAAATTCTATTTTTGAAATTGGTGAGAGTTCAAACAAGTTTTACAAACCAGAAATGGATTGTTAAGAAGGTTGGAGAAAGCTCTAGCGATGATTCTAATGGGTTAAAATCAGAGGAGCTATCTTCAGGCGATGAAACTGATTCCACAAAATCAGTTGAGCCACAAGTTGTTTCAAAATGTGAAGCTGATGTAAAAGATGAAAAATCAGTTCCGATTGTGAATGATGAGGAGTTTCCATTACTTCGGGCTGAGAATTATAAGAAGAAAATTGGTAAAATTGAAATTTCTAACCAATTTTATAATGATGAACAGGAATTTGATGCTGAGAAGGTCTTTAACCCCAAGGTAAAACATATCTTTGGCAAAATGATTGATCGAACAGTCAAAGGGGTTAAAGAATTTTATGAGAAGAAAACAAAGAAAGAAAAGGTTGAACCATCCCTGGTTTGTGACTGGGATGGTACATATTATGAACAATAAGTCTCAGGACTTGCCAGAGCTCCCAGGTTGGTAAGCGTGGAGCATGAATCGACATCTTTCTTAAGTGATATTCGGTAACGTCAATCATACAAACAGTAAAAAGGTTTGTTTATGTTTGTTTGTTATGTTTACGAGTGGATAGATAGGTTGATTTCATATGGTAAATCAAGGACATTAATTTATACTTGTATTTTCCTACATATGTTTGGAAGACAAGATGATGAACCATAACCCCGAACATTTGTTTGATAAACCTACAAGTGGTAACCTACAAGTGGTAAAATCAGTCAAACTCATTTTCCGGAAAAACCATTTTGATTAAAACAAACTTAAGTGTTTTAAAATCTAAATGGGAAAATAGTTTGTTGATAGGGGGAGTTCTGATTGTTTATGCGCTAGTGAATGGTGAATTGAAGTGATTCGATATCGATTGTCATATTTTTGTACAGTTTTGTTTAGTTTTGTGTATAAGTAGGTCAAGAGCTTAGATAGTTGTTTGCATTTTAGGGGGAGTAGAAAATTTCAGAAAATCCAAAAACATTAGAAATTTGAAAAAGACAAAAACATGAAAAATTTAAAAATGAGTTTTGTTGTGAAAAAGAGGAAATGATAATACATCAGTTGTAACACCTCGAATTTTTGTGTCCAATGATGTGTTAACACGTGTCATTAGATTACACGTGGCATCCATAATAAATAAAGGACTAATTTTGACAAACCCTGAAAGTATATAAATTCGAGGGTTATAAATGTCAACAAGGGTAATGTACTGTATAGTAACCCTAAATAAATGCTTAAACCTTCAAACGAATAAATCATAAATCGTACGGAAGCGAAACGCGGAAGAAAGTGAGAGATTACGAGCTACAGGGGTTAACTTTGTCAACATGTTTAATTATACCTCTGAGTGACCCTTTAACGTTCCCAAGGCTTCGTAACCGTATTACACGCTCACTAGAATATACTGTATAAATTCCGCGAAGTTCCGTCTTAAAACGAAAGAGTTGTACTCGAATTCGTATAAGAAGGGTCAAAAGCGTAAACGATGAAAGTTAAGGCTTTCTGATTAATTAATAAATAAACCGAGGACTTAATAACGCGGGTAAATAACACGAGGTCCTTCGTTGTAATTAACCGAGGGCCAAACCGCAAAGTTACCCCTTCAAAACCGAAAGGTCAGGCAAATCATTACGAAAGATTTCGTTATTAATGGCTAGATTCTCTAATCATTATAAAAGATTTGAGAAATTCAGAAATCTTAACCTCACGCGGCCCGCGTGAAGGTTAAGCATAAGTTGAGGCGGGCCGCGAGCCTCCTCTATTTCGCGTCTGTTATTTGAACTTTAGGCGACCCACGTTAAAATGGCATGGAACTCCCATGCGGGCCGTGTAAAGTGCCCAGATGCAGAAACTTTGTAGTTTCTTGACTTTTGGAGCTTGTGAACGATCATGCACATAATTATGGGGCATGGGCACCCTATGCTCGACCCATAATACTTAGGGGACACCTACCATCACCTCTGGTCTGATTGTAAGAGTTGTAATGATCAAAGATGCTTGGCATTGGCTATAAATAGCCACCTTAAGCTCATATCCTTCACACAACTCAAACAACTTCCATCTGATCATTCTAAGTGCTCCCAAGTGTTCTTCTCTGCTCCATATTCAAGTCCTAACTTCTGTAAGTTGCCTTGATCATTCATACTTCAGTTTATGCTTAGTATTTAGCTAAAAACCAAACCGTCGTAAGTACGGTTTGACTTTAAAATAACTCAGTGATAGTTCAGTCTTATGACGAATCAAAAGTAGTTTTGAGTTGGTATTTATGTGGGTATTAAACCTCTAAAACGGTTCCCCCTGATCACCACTCTAACTATGTCAAATATCGAGTCAAACGCGCAGTTAAAAAGTCAACAGAAAGCTATTTTGGCGATTTATGCATAATCTGTAATGTATAAGTTATGGAACCTGTTTTGATAATCATAAAACATGATAATAAGTATATAAACTTGTTTACGCTCGTTTGAACCGATCATTTGCTATATTGAACCGGTTCGGAGCCGAATGTCGCAAAAGTTTGACTTTTGCTTTGACTTCAGTTCTGGCCCGTTTTAGTGAGGTATAAATATACCTTAGGACTCTCTTAGAACCAGGTCACACACTGGTATAAGCCTCTGTGATCGGTTCATGAGATATCCGAGTCTTTTACGCATTTCCGTAAAACGCCTAAAAGTTGACCGTAACGGCCTTTTTAAAATAAAACGAGTATTTCGGACACGTGAACGGACCAGAACCTTGCTTATTAAATTATAAGCATGTCCCTAAAGTTTCACGACAATCCGAGGCCTAGAATGAGGGTTATGCTAAAAGGCGCACTTTTGAGAAACTTTTGTAAATAACGGCGCCATTAGCATAACGCCTATCTAAGCCAAGATTTCGTCACCAAATCTTTTACCCACTGTTATAAATTAATATTCTGGGAATTTTAAAGATTTTTAATAAATTTTTACCTTGCTCATAACCTGCGGTTATGGCTACGGTTCGGTAAATACCGAATACGCCCTTTTCGGCCAAAACATGAGTTCTACAAGGTCTTTTGACCCGATTCCAGTTGCCACTGGTTTTAAATAATAAATAAAGTATTTTAAGCTTTATAAGCTGTTCGGGAAACTCAGATTTCCTGTAGAACTCGAAAAGCCCTTTTAAAGTCTTTAAAATTACCGATAAACCCCTACGGGGCGATATTTTAACTAAAACTCGTTACGGGCATTACGGAAGGTATCCTACTGATACCACAACCTATTTAAGGCGTATTGACTTAGGAAATAAACGTAAGACTCTCATGGTTAACCGTTTCGCATATTGCGCGCACGGTTCGGCTTATGAAACTAGTTTTCATAATTTAGCCGATACGGGTCAAATAATATTATTTGAACCCCAAAATCCAGAATGTGAACCATGAACCCATATTAAACAAGTCTTTGAACTTGTTGGGTCGAAATCACATTTCCATTCTCGGTTTTCGCCTTTCGCGCGATTAAACCTTAAATATATTCCGGAACCAACCGGTCTAGGCTACGGCCACTATAAAGACCCGTTAGGATTCTAAGAGGTTAATTAAAACCTTCGTTCCAGATTAGGAGCCCCGGTAAAAGATATCGGCGATTTAATCTAACTAAGGACTTATACTTGCAAAGGTAAATACTTTTGACTTATTTCCCCTATATGGGCTTGGGTTACGGTATATTAATACCCCTTGATTGAGCATTATATGATTCCATCGCTTAGGTGGTTAATTGATTTAATATGATCGGCTCATTTAAACAGTTTTGTTTCTTATAAGCCTTTGGGGGGTTATTGACCGTTGTCCCGGATATCCTTGGCATCATTTTACGAAATGGCCACGACCAGTCGACATCCTGGTGTAGGCGTACACCCGGTATATATTGTCGACATATAAAGTTTAAAAGACGTAGCCGTTGGTTTTTATACTACGGTTTTACGCAATGTGGTGCGTCAATTAATCTTTAACCCGGCACGACCCGGGCTACTAAACACATAAAAGAACATGTAAAACGTTCACAAGATCATTATGAATTTTCCCAAGTTATAAAAGAGTTTGTGCCTTGTGCATTCAAATCAATTTTAATAAACATTTTCAAATGAGTCAGTTGAACGTATTTACCAGTGTAAACTGACGTATTTTCCCCAAAAGATTAAATGCAGGTACTAAACGCAATGGGCCGGTATTAGCTTCCTTAGCATCATAGATAGTCTCGCAAACTTGACGCGATATCTGTATGGACAATATTTTACTACTTTCGATCCGCTGTGGATTCTCAACTTCTGTAATACATTGATATTATCATCAGAGGTCGAAATATGTATTTATTTTAAAGCTTCCGCTGTGCATTATATAATTGTGTGGTTTAACTATATTGTTGCCAACATCGTCACGGTAATCCCCCACCGGGCCCACCGGTGAGACACGTGGAAATCGGGGTGTGACAGGTTGGTACCAGAGCCAACGTTGAGTGAATTAAACACTATCCTAATGTGTTTAATCTCAATGACACAATTGCACACACTTGAGTCTAGACAATAACTTAGGACAAATTCGGATTAATACTCCTTTTTGTCTTTCACTTACTTTTATATGATTTTACTCTTTCTTTTATATGATCGTTAATAAGTCTTGAAGCAGGAAAATGCCACCTGTTATATTTCGCGGACGAGGCAGGGGAAGACGAGGCCGAGGAGAGATCGTTACTCGTAACGATCACGAAGCAGGACCGTCAGGTACAAGACCTCCCTCGATAACAAGGAGCGAAGAACCTCAGCGAAGAAGAGACCTGTACGAGCCAGCCAGACACTCAACCTCGCACAGTTCAACACCATCCTACCGACACTCGTTCGGGCCAAACTCGGAGAACGACCCGAACAACCCTCAACCTTCCTACATCCCGCTACAACGCTCGGTGTCTACCCGTGCATTTGGGGATCCTACCCCGTACTTCATAGGTCAGTTCAATCCGGCTGACTACATACAGGAACCTTCAGGATTCGTTCCACTTGGTCCACAAGACCACTTCTCTGAAGATCCCATGGATGAGGACGATGATCCTACTGAACCAGCACGTGGTACGCCCACGCATCCGATCGAAATCTCCGATGGATCATCATACCATGGTCCACAATACCAAGGCCCTGACAGCTTTATGGCCTTGTTCGACCAGCATGAGTGGTATTACACACCATCTCATCATGAGTTGTCGCAGCAGCAGCAACAGCAGCAAGATCCTTCTGAGGATCCGCACTTTGAGGCAGTGACGCCACCGCCTCCCCCAGCTACACAACCAGTAATGCCCGATCCGCCAAGGCGGAGAAGATCAAACGCCAGAATGTCTACCCGTGGAGGGGAGTTCCGTTTCAGTACCCCTCGACACTCTAGTGGTAGCCACTACCCATCTCTACCGGAGGAAGGGTCTTCGAGCCCAGCTCACGAGGCGAACTCAGCACCGGTTGCGCGTAATTCGCCACCTTTTGGGGACGACCGCCCGTTACCCCCGTATGCAACAAACTATAATCAGTATGAGCCAACATCGCGCGCGCACTACAACTACAACTACGAGCGCGACCCCTATGTGGTAGCGGCCAGGTATGACGCCCGCTACCCAGACAGAGCTCAAGGACCTCCAAGAGCGCCAGATTACTCAGCTCATGGGTATCCCGCGCCACCAAGACCTCCAGCTCCTCAAGCACAACCACGATTCTCTCCTCCTGAACAAGAGGAGATACTCCAGCGATTAGACCGCGTGGAGAGAGAGTTTGAGGAAGAAAAGAAAAGCCACCGAGGTTTCCTAAAAGGCTTGGCAAGCCTATTGAAGGGCAAAAAGAAGAAGCGTGACCATTAGCCCTTATGGTTATATTAATGCAATTTCTATGTTTAAAATAAGTCCCTGCATGGACATCTATCGTATTTTAGTCCTTTATGGACTTATCCGTTAAATCCTACAGGGACACATGTCGTGTACTAGTCCTTGTACGGACCTATCTTGTACTTTAACCTGATTAAAGGTATGTACTATTTCAAAGACCCGTTTAGGGCAATATGTACTAATATTTGAAATTATGAAATGTACTTTATGAGTTGGTTTTACTATGAATGAAATAACTCAAAACCATTCCTTTTACATTGATCTGCCTAAATAAAGAATCTTAAAAAGGTGGAACCTAGCTTGGTGTCTTTTACGATCCAGTCATGATGGTACGACCTAATTAGGAGATTCAGATTCACTGTTAACCTCTGCAAGCACGTTGACATCCATGGCAGATGTGATTCGTTACAATCACACACGTCATTCTTATACAACAATCCTTTTAAGGATTTCAGGACCCAATTAATTGATTTATAAATCATGGGCTAGATCCCCAATAGAGGCGATCAAATTGTCAAACATCCATTAGTGATGTAGTGCCTACGGGCCAATATTATTAAAACATCCATTAGTGATGTAGTGCCTACGGGCCAATATTATTAAAACATCCATTAGTGGTGTAATGCCTACGGGCCAATATCATTAAAAACATCCATTAGTGGTGTAGTGCCTAGGGGCCATAATGATAGTCTTATAAAGACAAAAGACAGTGGTGGTCTATGACTCCCTGCCAGGAAAGGAGGTGATAGAACTACGGTTCAACACTCTATGCCGATTGATTTTGTAATCTTGGCTACTATTATAAAACATCCTCATAATTAGGCTTTATTGCCGCCAATACTATTATTATAGTTGAGATAGGATATATTCACATCCTAACATGTAATGTATGATAAAGTTAACCAGATATGGTCTCTGTCACCATGGTTAACAAATTTTCATAAAAGACAATGCCATAATAAAATTCTAAATAAATTCTTGTTATCTTCTATGGCAGATTCCAGTCACAATGGCGGAGCCTGACGGAACGAACAGCCACACAAATGATGAAGATTATGATAATGCTCAAGTGCACCTAACCGGCGCACAATTAAAAGCTTTAATTGACGAAGCTGTCCAGGCAGCTCTGAATCGTCAATCTACTGAGACCTACAGCAGGTCAGTGACAAAACCACTCTCTAAACCCAAGTCACAACCCAAACCACCTTCTCAGCCCAAGAAGGATGACGACAGGCATTCGTCGGCTGAAAACAGTGTACATCGCGAGCGCGAGTACACTGATGCATCTGGTGCAAAGGGTTGCACCTATAAATACTTTGTATCATGCAAACCCCGTGAGTTTACAGGGGAGAAAGGTGCGGTTGATTGTATCACCTGGCTTGACGAGATGGACACAATTGTGGACATCAGCGGGTGCGCTGAGAGAGATGTGGTAAAGTTTGTATCCCAATCGTTCAAGGGCGAGGCCCTAGCGTGGTGGAGGGCGTTAGTGCAGGCTTCAGGTAAGTCTGCTTTGTACAAGATGTCGTGGGGGGAGTTTATTGCCCTCATAAAGGAGAACTACTGCCCACAACACGAAGTTGAGAAGATAGAGGCGGATTTCGTCTCACTTGTGATGACAAACCTGGATTGCCAGGCATATCTGACAAGCTTCAACACCATGTCATGTCTGGTGCCATATCTGGTGACACCAGAACCCCGAAGGATTGCCCGATTCATTGGGGGCTTAGAGCCGGCAATCAAGGCCAGTGTAAAGGCCTCTAGGCCAACGACCTTCAGGTCGGTGACTGACCTCTCCTTGTCTCTTACACTTGATGCTGTCCGTCTAAGGGCACAACGGAGCAAGGAAGCCGAGAAACGGAAGCGTGAGGACGATACCTCACGAAAGTCGGGGAAAAAGCACCGTGGGAACGGTGAGGGCAAGAGAGGGTCGGAGGCAAAGAAGGAGGGGCAATCTGATGGAAGACCTTACTGCAAGGTCTGCAAGAAACCTCACTCCGGGAAGTGTAGGTTTGCGTCTGGTTCACAGTCGCAACAAAAGACTCCATCCTGTGGGCTCTGCAAGTCCAAGGATCACAAAACCGTGGAGTGCAGAAAGATAAAGGATGCAACCTGCTATGGTTGTAACGAAAAGGGGCACATAAAGAGTAACTGCCCAAAGTATGCTAAGAAGGCGGAGGAGACGAAGAAATCGAATGCGAGAGTGTTTCGCATGGACGCAAAGGAGGCAGTCCAGAACGATAACGTGCTCACAGGTACTTTTCTAGTAAATAATATATTTGCAAGAGTACTATTCGATTCTGGAGCCGATAAATCTTTTGTAGACCAGAAATTTTGCCAATTGTTAAATATGCCGATCAAAACCTTAGATATAAAATACGAAGTAGAGCTGGCAGATGGTACGATGGAAACCGTCTCCACTGTTTTAGAGGGATGCGAAATATCCATTAGGAATCACTCTTTTCCTCTATCTCTACTTCCCTTCAAGCTAGCAGGTTTTGACATTGTGCTAGGCATGGACTGGTTGTCCCATAACCAGGCCCAAATCATATGCGGCAAGAGGCAAATAGTCTTAAAAACTCCGAGTGGTGAGTCTCTTACCATTCGCGGAGATACGCAGTACGGGTTGCCCGAGGACGTATCTATGCTCAAAGCTTCAAGATGTCTAAACCGAGGCTGTGTAATCTACATGGCACAGGTTTTAATTGAAGAACCTAAACCGAAGATCGAGGATCTTCCAGTCATTTCTGAATATCCCGAAGTTTTCCCTGAAGAACTACCTGGTTTGCCACCAGATAGACAAGTGGAATTCAGAATAGACATTATTCCTGGAGCAGCTCCGATAGCTAGAGCGCCTTACAGATTAGCTCCAACGGAAATGAAGGAACTTAGGACCCAGTTAGACGAACTGCTGGCGAAAGGTTTTATCAGACCCAGTTCATCTCCCTGGGGAGCACCGGTCCTCTTTGTAAAGAAGAAGGACGGGTCAATGCGTTTATGCATTGATTATAGAGAGCTGAACAAAGTCACTATAAAGAATAGGTATCCTCTACCAAGGATCGATGATCTATTCGACCAGCTGCAAGGAGCCAGCTACTTTTCAAAAATCGACTTAAGGTCAGGCTATCATCAGCTCAGAGTCAGAGATGAAGATGTACACAAGACTGCATTCAGGACTCGTTATGGTCACTACGAATTCCTGGTGATGCCTTTTGGGCTCACAAATGCACCGGCTGCATTCATGGATCTCATGAATCGCGTTTGCAAGCCACATTTAGATAAATTCGTCATAGTCTTCATCGACGATATCTTGATATATTCAAAAAGCCAAGCTGACCACGAGAAGCATCTTCGTTGCATTCTCGAATTACTACAACGTGAGAAACTCTACGCCAAATTCTCAAAGTGCGAGTTTTGGCTACGAGAGGTTCAATTTTTGGGTCACGTTGTGAGTGAGCGTGGTATCCAAGTGGATCCCGCTAAGGTAGAGGCAGTCATGAACTGGCAGGAGCCAAAGACACCTACCGAGATCCGTAGTTTCCTGGGATTGGCAGGATACTACCGAAGGTTTATTGAGAATTTTTCAAGGATTGCTGCACCCCTGACTTCTTTGACCAAGAAGAAAGAAAAGTTTATTTGGGGCCCAAAGCAGCAAGAGTCCTTCGAAGTCCTAAAGCAGAAGCTAAGCAACGCTCCTGTGTTAACATTACCGGAGGGTACTGATGAGTTCGTAGTTTACTGCGACGCATCACACACAGGCATGGGGTGTGTGCTTATGCAGAAGGGCAAGGTGATTGCCTATGCTTCAAGGCAACTAAAGGTGCACGAAAAGAATTACACCACCCATGATTTGGAGTTGGGTGCCGTTGTATTTGCACTAAAGTTATGGAGGCATTACCTTTATGGTATAAAATTCGTGATTTACTCAGATCACAAAAGCCTTCAGCATTTGTTCAACCAGAAAGAGTTGAACATGAGGCAACGCCGTTGGATGGAAACTCTGAATGATTATGACTGCGAAATCAGGTACCATCCCGGCAAGGCGAATGTAGTCGCCGATGCCTTGAGCAGAAAGGAGAGGGTCAAACCCATCCGCATCAATGCCAAGAGCATTGAGGTTAAGAATAATTTGATGGAAAGGATATTAGCTGCGCAGCGAGAGGCTGTGTTGGAAGCTAATTATCCAGATGAAAAGCTAGGGGTAACTGAGGAGCAGTTGACTCTTAGCAAGGATGGAATCTTGAGACTGAATGGACGTATATGGGTTCCAATTTATGGAGGACTACGTGACGTTGTTCTTCAGGAAGCCCATAGTTCCAAATACTCGGTCCATCCTGGTGCTGATAAAATGTACCAAGACTTAAAGGCAAATTATTGGTGGATAGGCATGAAGAAGTCTGTAGCCACCCACGTAGCAAAGTGCTTGACTTGTGCTCAAGTCAAAGCTGAGCACCAAAAGCCATCTGGCTTGCTACAACAGCCTGAACTTCCTGAGTGGAAGTGGGAATGTGTAACTATGGACTTTATAACCAAGTTACCAAGAACCAGAAAAGGGAATGACACGATATGGGTCATCGTCGATAGGCTGACTAAATCAGCTCATTTCTTACCCATTAAGGAGACGTATAGCTCCGACATGTTAGCCCAACTTTATGTTGACAAGATTGTAGCCTTACACGGCATACCTGTGACTATTATCTCCGATCGAGATACCAGGTACACATCGCATTTCTGGAAGAGTTTCCAGCAATCTTTGGGCACGCGCTTAAACTTTAGTACGGCTTACCATCCACAGACGGACGGTCAAAGTGAGCGTACTATTCAAACGCTAGAAGACATGCTTCGTGCATGTGCAATCGATTTAGGTGGTAACTGGGATAAGAACCTACCCCTAATCGAATTCTCCTACAATAATAGCTACCACACCAGCATAAAGGCTGCGCCTTTCGAGGCATTATATGGTAGGAAATGCAGATCGCCTGTTTGTTGGGCGGAAGTAGGAGAGGTCCAATTATCGGGGCCAGAGATAGTGTTCCAAACGACGGACAAAATTGTCCAAATTAGAGAACGTCTCAAAGCTGCCCGTGATAGGCAGAAAAGCTACGCCGATCCAAAACGAAAGGATCTTCACTTCGAAGTAGGTGAAAAGGTGTTGCTTAAGGTATCACCCTGGAAAGGCGTGATGCGTTTCGGCAAGAAAGGTAAGCTGAGCCCGAGGTACATAGGACCTTTTGAGGTCATTGAACGAGTCGGATCAGTTGCCTATAAACTGAACTTGCCTGAAGAGCTCAATGGAATTCATAACGTATTCCACATCTGCAATCTCAAAAAGTGCTTCGCCGATGAATCATTGGTGATTCCACACACAGATGTGCATATAGATGAGAGCTTAAAGTTCATAGAAAAACCTTTGTCAATCGAAGATCGACAGGTAAAGAAGCTTCGCAGAAAACACGTATCGATCGTAAAAGTCAAATGGGATGCTCGTAGAGGTCCTGAATATACGTGGGAAGTCGAAGCTACAATGAAAGAAAAGTACCCTTATTTATTTGTGTAAATCTCGGGTCGAGATTTATTTTAAGGGGGTGAGGATGTAACACCTCGAATTTTTGTGTCCAATGATGTGTTAACACGTGTCATTAGATTACACGTGGCATCCATAATAAATAAAGGACTAATTTTGACAAACCCTGAAAGTATATAAATTCGAGGGTTATAAATGTCAATAAGGGTAATGTACTGTATAGTAACCCTAAATAAATGCTTAAACCTTCAAACGAATAAATCATAAATCGTACGGAAGCGAAACGCGGAAGAAAGTGAGAGATTACGAGCTACAGGGGTTAACTGTGTCAACATGTTTAATTATACCTCTGAGTGACCCTTTAACGTTCCCAAGGCTTCGTAACCGTATTACACGCTCACTAGAATATACTGTATAAATTCTGCGAAGTTCCGTCTTAAAACGAAAGAGTTGTACTCGAATTCGTATAAGAAGGGTCAAAAGCGTAAACGATGAAAGTTAAGGCTTTCTGATTAATTAATAAATAAACCGAGGACTTAATAACGCGGGTAAATAACACGAGGTCCTTCGTTGTAATTAACCGAGGGCCAAACCGCAAAGTTACCCCTTCAAAACCGAAAGGTCAGGCAAATCATTACGAAAGATTTCGTTATTAATGGCTAGATTCTGTAATCATTATAAAAGATTTGAGAAATTCAGAAATCTTAACCTCACGCGGCCCGCGTGAAGGTTAAGCATAAGTTGAGGCGGGCCGCGAGCCTCCTCTATTTCGCGTCTGTTATTTGAACTTTAGGCGACCCGCGTTAAAATGGCATGGAACTCCCATGCGGGCCGCGTAAAGTGCCCAGATGCAGAAACTTTGTAGTTTCTTGACTTTTGGAGCTTGTGAACGATCATGCACATAATTATGGGGCATGGGCACCCTATGCTCGACCCATAATACTTAGGGGACACCTACCATCACCTCTGGTCTGATTGTAAGAGTTGTAATGATCAAAGATGCTTGGCATTGGCTATAAATAGCCACCTTAAGCTCATATCCTTCACACAACTCAAACAACTTCCATCTGATCATTCTAAGTGCTCCCAAGTGTTCTTCTCTGCTCCATATTCAAGTCCTAACTTCTGTAAGTTGCCTTGATCATTCATACTTCAGTTTATGCTTAGTATTTAGCTAAAAACCAAACCGTCGTAAGTACGGTTTGACTTTAAAATAACTCAGTGATAGTTCAGTCTTATGACGAATCAAAAGTCGTTTTGAGTTGGTATTTATGTGGGTATTAAACCTCTAAAACGGTTCCCCCTGATCACCACTCTAACTATGTCAAATATCGAGTCAAACGCGCAGTTAAAAAGTCAACAGAAAGCTATTTTGGCGATTTATGCATAATCTGTAATGTATAAGTTATGGAACCTGTTTTGATAATCATAAAACATGATAATAAGTATATAAACTTGTTTACGCTCGTTTGAACCGATCATTTGCTATATTGAACCGGTTCGGAGCCGAATGTCGCAAAAGTTTGACTTTTGCTTTGACTTCAGTTCTGGCCCGTTTTAGTGAGGTATAAATATACCTTAGGACTCTCTTAGAACCAGGTCACACACTGGTATAAGCCTCTGTGATCGGTTCATGAGATATCCGAGTCTTTTACGCATTTCCGTAAAACGCCTAAAAGTTGACCGTAACGGCCTTTTTAAAATAAAACGAGTATTTCGGACACGTGAACGGACCAGAACCTTGCTTATTAAATTATAAGCATGTCCCTAAAGTTTCACGACAATCCGAGGCCTAGAATGAGGGTTATGCTAAAAGGCGCACTTTTGAGAAACTTTTGTAAATAACGGCGCCATTAGCATAACGCCTATCTAAGCCAAGATTTCGTCACCAAATCTTTTACCCACTGTTATAAATTAATATTCTGGGAATTTTAAAGATTTTTAATAAATTTTTACCTTGCTCATAACCTGCGGTTATGGCTACGGTTCGGTAAATACCGAATACGCCCTTTTCGGCCAAAACATGAGTTCTACAAGGTCTTTTGACCCGATTCCAGTTGCCACTGGTTTTAAATAATAAATAAAGTATTTTAAGCTTTATAAGCTGTTCGGGAAACTCAGATTTCCTGTAGAACTCGAAAAGCCCTTTTAAAGTCTTTAAAATTACCGATAAACCCCTACGGGGCGATATTTTAACTAAAACTCGTTACGGGCATTACGGAAGGTATCCTACTGATACCACAACCTATTTAAGGCGTATTGACTTAGGAAATAAACGTAAGACTCTCATGGTTAACCGTTTCGCATATTGCGCGCACGGTTCGGCTTATGAAACTAGTTTTCATAATTTAGCCGATACGGGTCAAATAATATTATTTGAACCCCAAAATCTAGAATGTGAACCATGAACCCATATTAAACAAGTCTTTGAACTTGTTGGGTCGAAATCACATTTCCATTCTCGGTTTTCGCCTTTCGCGCGATTAAACCTTAAATATATTCCGGAACCAACCGGTCTAGGCTACGGCCACTATAAAGACCCGTTAGGATTCTAAGAGGTTAATTAAAACCTTCGTTCCAGATTAGGAGCCCCGGTAAAAGATATCGGCGATTTAATCTAACTAAGGACTTATACTTGCAAAGGTAAATACTTTTGACTTATTTCCCCTATATGGGCTTGGGTTACGGTATATTAATACCGCTTGATTGAGCATTATATGATTCCATCGCTTAGGTGGTTAATTGATTTAATATGATCGGCTCATTTAAACAGTTTTGTTTCTTATAAGCCTTTGGGGGGTTATTGATCGTTGTCCCGGATATCCTTGGCATCATTTTACGAAATGGCCACGACTAGTCGACATCCCGGTGTAGGCGTACACCCGGTATATATTGTCGACATATAAAGTTTAAAAGACGTAGCCGTTGGTTTTTATACTACGGTTTTACGCAATGTGGTGCGTCAATTAATCTTTAACCCGACACGACCCGGGCTACTAAACGCATAAAAGAACATGTAAAACGTTCACAAGATCATTATGAATTTTCCCAAGTTATAAAAGAGTTTGTGCCTTGTGCATTCAAATCAATTTTAATAAACATTTTCAAGTGAGTCAGTTGAACGTATTTACCAGTGTAAACTGACGTATTTTCCCTAAAAGATTAAATGCAGGTACTAAACGCAATGGGCCGGTATTAGCTTCCTTAGCATCATAGATAGTCTCGCAAACTTGATGCGATATCTGTATGGACAATATTTTACTACTTTCGATCCGCTGTGGATTCTCAACTTCTGTAATACATTGATATTATCATCAGAGGTTGAAATATGTATTTATTTTAAAGCTTCCGCTGTGCATTATATAACTGTGTGGTTTAACTATATTGTTGCCAACATCGTCACGATAATCCCCCACCGGGCCCACCGGTGAGACACGTGGAAATCGGGGTGTGACACCGGGCCCACCGGTGAGACACGTGGAAATCGGGGTGTGACATCAGTGGACTATCACAACATGCTAAAGAATTGGAAAGTTTAAAAGTGATAAACAATCTTACTGTGTCAGTAGATTTTTGCACTTTTAGTTAATTGAAACGAGATATAAACCTAAATTCAAACTTACTTAATTCGTGGGTAACTATTCTTGAATATATGGGTAACCCCCGAAATGTTGTTTGAAAGGTCCCGTATTCTGAGATACTAGGTCTTTATACTCAGTGATATATCTGGGGTATTATCCCGGGACTTCTGCTGAATAGAAGTTCTGACCTAGTCCCTGGATAATGCTTTTTGCAAAATGCTTGAAACATAGCATCGCCATCAGCAAGCTGATGAAACAATAAAATTGATAGTCGCTGCTATTGAAATCAAAAGATCCTCTAAAGGGGACACACCTAAAGTCGAAGCCGTCATTTCTCTGCGTATATGGAAGTATCGACCTGAGCTCTCACGGCCCTCGCACACTACCCCTTTACAGATATCATCTGTAGTATACTCACCTGTAAGACTGAATATTTGGGATCTGAATTCAGGAGTATATTTGAGTGGAGTGATACACAATTATGTTTAAGTCTTTAAAATATTAATATCGTATCTGGAATCAATTGAAGTCTGTGTGAAAATTTAAGTGGACAATTATACTGACAATCTAGGTAAATTGTTTAGAACTAAGAATGTTTAAAGCTTAACGGTGTTGGTGATATGTCTGATATACTGATATGATCCTCTTGCACAAACTCACAAAAATATTGTCTGTAAATATTTCATTTCTGCAATTTATTTCCTTTCAGAAAATCGAAAAAGATTTTGGTGTGTTTTAGTATAAATTTTTTGAAAAGACAAAAAGATTTCCGACGACTGATATTGAAAAGCTGAATTTCAAATTTCTAAGTGCTAAACATGATGAACAGTTGGTTTGGGAGATTGTGTTTGTTTTTGATAAAAAATGTTGCAATTCCATGTGGTTCATCTGTATCTGATTGGTTGATTAGTTTGTTGTTTGATGATGTTTATATGCTTAAAAGTTTATCATAAAACCTATGTTGTGGTTGAGTTGTTGTTTAGGAAGAATCAACATTTGAGGGGGAGCACATGTTGGACTTGATAAATTCAAAAGATGTCAAACTTCAAAGTGAGGGAGTCTGTTGATGATAAAAGAGAAAGAGATGAAGATAGAGAGAGAGAAGCCCAAAGACTGATCAAGACTGAAGACGTGAAGATTCTACAATGTCGTGACTCGATGGACGACTCCGTCAACATCTGAGGGGGATTCTGTTGGTGCATTTCATCTGTTGACTTCGTCTTGGATCGAGTCATATACTTAGAGTGTTAGATCAGGGCATGAATTACGAGTAAATAGGATATTGTATGAGAGTTTAGAGGGAGATTCGCTCATATGACATATAACAGGTTCGCTTTTACGTCAGATGATGGGTTCGCTTATCCGTCCATTGGAGGTCCGATCATACGGAAACGTCCATTGGAGCGAACCTAGTAATCCTATAAATAGTTCCAAGAGCGAATCATTTGTAACGTTGTTGAAACTCGTACCGAAGTGCTGCCGGATCGAGATTTGCGTGTAAACTGTTAAATATCAATACAAAGAGGTGTTTAAAGTGATTTGATAGCTATTCCTACGTTGATTACTTGTTTTCCGCACCTGTAATTGACGAAAACTTCTCTGAACGACTCGTTCGGGTCGACACACGATCCTACAATTACCACCGGTCAGGATTGATAGTACCGTGGGTGGTAATTAAAGTAGATGTAAACAAATGTAATTACTGGATTGCTCTCAATGCTATAAAATGATAAAACTTTTCTTGATTAAACTGACATTCACTCGCCAGTCTTTCTTGGTGATAAAATGTTTTTAAACGCGTTTCAGGTAACAAAACTTGAATGCCAATTAGAAGCCAGCTGGAGAGCACTGAAGGCTTGGAAAAGTGGCTATAAAAGTTACCTAAATAAAGAAGTTTTAGTTCAATAAATTAGGGTTTATCCCTATAAACATGTTTGTAAGGGAAACTTGGGAATGTCCCATGTATTTATTATTATAAAAATATGGTGTTTTACTCTGATAAAATATTTCCTAACTACGGTCTTGATGTAATTTCCGCTGCCAAATTAATAAGCACCAAAACCACTGAAACTGGTTCGCGGCCGCCTGTTCCCAAAGATAGGGGCCGGGGGTTGTGACATAGTCATATGGTTGTTCCAAGATACGGAGATCCTTTAGGATCCGGGATCCGTAATCTTATAAAAGGTTTTAACTAATCTTTAGTTATTCAATATTGACTAAATCTACACCGAATATTTCCAGAAACGCAAATTAACAATTTGTACAAGTAGTGTTAACACCTGAGGATACTAATGAAATCAGGATCTCATATCTGTAACACCCTAACCGTATCTGTAACACCCTGACCGACGGCGGAAACGTCTAGGCGATACACAAATTGTCCAAAAGCTCATGATCATACTAGATGAAACTGAAATATTTTTTAAATCAAAATTAAATATTAAAACATCAAAGGAATGGCAACTAGTTCACAAAATGAAACGTAAATTCAATTTTAATTGAACTAAGTCCAAAGCCACTAAGTGTAGCAAGTCTTGGAAGTAGCTTAAAACATTTGTTACCTTAAACATGTGTAAAATCAAGGGTCAACTTTGAGAAGTTGGTGAGCAAGATAGGATATATGTATAGAGTTGGGTTCATTTCAAAACTCTAAATAATTGTAGAACTTTCACAAATCTTACTAAACAATATTTTTATTTATATTTTTTTTATATTAAGAGTACTTTTATAGTTTATTATATGTAATTCTACAATTACACATATGTAAACTAGTTTTTTACATATATGTAGTTAGTTATTAGACATATATATATAATTTGGATTACACATATGTAAACTACTCTTAAGATGTATGAAATCATAAAAATACGTATAATAAATGATAAAAGTACCTTGAGTATATATATATATATATATATATATATATATATATAGAGAGAGAGAGAGAGGGGGGGAGAGAGAGAGAGATGAAGGTTAACGTACATTGCGGCTTAACGTACATCACCTACGACAAGTAATTACGCACGTTCATTTTAAAATCACGCACGTTATAACTCAAAAATCCAAAATCACCCATGTTGAAACACAATAATCACGCATATTGAAAACATTAATCACACATGTTATAGAACAAATCAAGCATGTTGTTTTACGTGAAGTACGTTAAGCCGTAATATACGATATACTTTCTATATATATATATATATATATATATATATATATATATATATATATATATATATATACATACTATCTATACTATATATATAATGCATATCCGAAGGGCTGAAACGGTCATTTGCCACTTTTTCAACATTTACAACCCTTTAAAGCATATTGTACAACCATCTAAACCACACCAACCTTTAAAGTTTATTGAACCTGATTTTGGGTGGCCAATTTTTGTTCAAAATTTGATTCCCCGCTCATCCCCACTTCCCCATACATCCTGTCTTTTCATCTCACAGTCTCTTCCTTTGATCTCTTCCCCTTTCAAAACCATCTCTAACTCTCATTTTTCTGTAAAATTGAACCCTAAAAGCACCAAATTTCTCCATGGCTATTCTTGCAAAACCCCTCGATTCCAAAATATTGAGCCACGATCTGAACAAAACCACCTTCAGATCTGAACAAAACCACCCACGAAAAGGTTTTCAACGGTGAAGAAAATCCCTTCTACTCCATGGTTTCAGCCGTCATTGATGATACTCCAGGTTCTTCCCTTCTCCGGTTCCAGAGATGACGATGGTGGTGTCACGGAAGAGAATCGAAACCCTCTACCCCTGCTAGGGTTAGTAAGGTATGGTGTCAAGGTCTTGTAAATTTATTTAAAAGTTTCAATTTTTAGTATGATAAGATGATATGTCAGTGTGATTGTGATTATTCATGTATTTAGGGGAATTGGGAATTTGGGATCTGATTTTTTGTTATTTTATCAGTTTTGATGATAATAGTTAAATTGACTTAAAAATTAAATTTTAAACCTGGATGCCCAAGACATTAAAAACACTAACCGACCTGTAGGGAAATTACGTTGAAACAGAAGGTAAACGGGCAATAAGCTGCACTCTGCTAACCCATTTTGGATAGCAAAACAAAGTCTGTTAAAAACTACGATCAAAGATCTTGAGGTCGTAAAATTACTATGCATGACCTGTTTGACTCGACTTAGTAGTTCCACAGCCTTTGGTGCAAAGAAACGAAAAGTATCAATAACAAATGGTATAAACATGTGTTTTGTTTATCAAATACTTGGTTAGAAACATGTTTATTACGCAGGTTGAATAAAAAATACTGAATAGTTAGTAATGAAGATTTAGGAATTATAAAACCATATTTTCAAAATAAGATACGACTGAAATTAGGTATATAAAGAGAAGCAGAAAAAAGAATCTTGGGCTCTTTGAATTTTGTTATTGATTTTAGTTTTGTACCACGCCTTTCATATAATGTCATCGTTATATTTGGTAGCAATTCGGGTTAGAGGCTCTAAATTGATAAACCAAAGATGTTTGATATATTCATTCATTTTGAATAACCTAGCTGGTGGGTTGACACTTCATTAGGCCACCAATTGCCAATCTTCAATTAATAGTTTAATAGTTTGCTTCTTTTTTTTTTGTCATGGTGTTTTCTCCTTTCAAATTATGATATAATTATCTATACTATATTCTAACAGATAATAGAACAAAAAAAATACTTTTTTTGACTTTTTTTTTATTATTTTTTTGAAATTTTTTTCCATACATAAAATACATAAAATATAGCGATTTTTTATAAAAAATGTGAAAAAAAATTTGGTATGTTTTTTTAGGCTTTTTTAGTTAGTTTTCTAGTTTTCTCATTTAGATTTAGATGTAGTTTTCTTATGATCTTCTCCCTATATACATATATATATATTATAAACAAACCTTAAAAATATATTATTTTTAAGAAATTTAATTTCGGAAAGTATTAAAAATCAAATAATTGATTTTTGGCAAATAAGGTAAAATACACAAGTATTCACACCTACATACCAGTATACTTTCCTGAGTATACTTATATAAAAATAATATTGAAAATATTATTTAACAAATTACTTATAATTATTTTTGGAAAATAATGTAATTATCATATATTATATGAGTTCAAAAATATATATTATTTTTAACATATACCGTTTTCAAATACTACATACAGAAATATATAGTTTGGGGAATAAAATATATATATATTCACAAGTGAACAATATGATTTAGACAAACAATATTGTGACGAACGGGCAAGACCCGACCATCATGGGCACGACCCACACATATGACGAACTTACACGACTAAAACAAACTAAATACATGACCCAAGAGGGTAACTTGTTCTTAGTAGGTTACAAGTTTAGATGATTAACATACGTAGAACGTTTGTAGGTTACGACAATCACAAGACACGCACCGGTGGAGTTTCAACCCTGAAGACGCAAATCTGTGAGTTCATGTCCCCACTTTTAAACATTTTCTTGTTTTCTAAACCTTGGGAAAAATACATGTACGATGGTATGTTAGAACAAAACTATGGAATGAAGCATAGATCATGTTACTTATAGGGTGAGACTTAAGCACCATTAATCAACTATATACCTAGAACGCGGAACAAAGGTTAGATCTAATGGGTTTCAGGCAGCCACACTCTTGGCCACTTTTTACCAAGAGTGCTTTTGTGTCTCGAGTCATAAATCAACGGAAAAATGCCTATGGTTTGGATGCTTCCTATGTCATTACACATGTTAATGTCCTTGTAAACCATTAGCGATCTAGATTTCCTTACATTTACATAATACATTTTCCAAGAAAATTATACAATGACATACCATGATTCTTACAACTATTACTCATATGTTTTACACAAACTGCATGAATTCACACAAACTTTTGTTGACGATTTCAAAACTTACATGTATTTAAGGAAACTAAGTGGATGCGCGCGGCCTCTTTTGCTCAAGAAAGTAGTTTAGCTTTCAAGATGTCATTTGTCTGTACTCCGTTACCACCTTTTGATGGATTTGTTTGCTATACCCCACCTCCTTGCGGTGACATAGGGAAGAAAACCTTGATCTTTGATTGAAATGATGTTGTAAAGTTTTCAAACAATTATCTTTTGATAAGATGTAAACTCTAAACTTTATTTGTATTTTGAATGTTTAAACTTGAATGGCAAATTTGGAGTTTTTTTATGTCATGTACTATGTTTACTTATCGTATGCAATGAGAACCATTCATGATCACACCTCGTGATTTGCCTTTGAAAAGGGTGTGACAAAACCCTTGCACTTTATGTCATTTAGTCCTAACTCAATCAATTTTCATGGTTAAATTTGACCAAGCGGACTGACACGAGGGTGTTTTGGTCATTTTACCCTAACACTAAAATATATTATAAGAAAAACCCATCTTTTTACCTTAAGTCTCTCTCTCTCTCTCTCTCCCTCTCTCTCTCTCTTCATACAAACTCTCTCTCTCTCTCTCACTATACAATCTGAGCCACCACCGCCCATAGTGTGACATCTGTACCTCCAAGGCCATCAAACAATTACCAAATCAATGAAATATTGTATTTCATACTTGGGATTTGTATAAATATGTGTATCATTTGCAGATATCAATTCTTGTTCGATTTCATACTTGGGATTTGTATAAATATGCCGATTCGTACTGTAACGAACCTTCTGGAATATGATCATAAGTTAAAGATGCCCTAAATATCCTTTACATAGCTTAGAAATAGGCTTTGAGGTGTTTGGTGCACAAAAATAAACTTATTTGATCAAGAGGGACTAAAAGCATCAAAAAGTGCATAAGTTTGCATTTTCGCGCATATCTTACGTTCTGAATATATCCGGACATCCAAATATTTATGAAATCATTAAAATATTTTATTTTAGTGGTTAGCATGATAAAATTCCATT
The DNA here is from genome assembly GCF_002127325.2 of Helianthus annuus. Taxonomy (NCBI): domain Eukaryota; kingdom Viridiplantae; phylum Streptophyta; class Magnoliopsida; order Asterales; family Asteraceae; genus Helianthus; species Helianthus annuus. Next base: position 173,003,738 of record NC_035449.2, on the reverse strand, counting down.
CGTCGCGTAATTTGGATCGTTTTTGCGTTCGTTACGACTTCCGTCGTAATTAACCGAACAACGCAACTGTACGGCCAAACAAACCGACATCCGAGATGTTTTTGAGCATGTTTCATCTTCCCTGTACTTTAGCTTTAATTTAGAGCCTTGAAATGAGGTTAACGGGGCATAAATGTGTCAAAAATGCATCAAAAAGCAAGTTTTGGACATGTAGGGACCTAAACTGACATTTTCTGAAACTCAGCTTAGGCGGGGCGCGTAGCCCAGTGTCTTCTCTTACGCGGCCCGTGTAAACTCCCCAGATCAGCAAAATCAGTTTCTACATTCAGCAGCTGGTTCTAGGTTTTTGAACATGGTTTCTCAACTCTAAGGGCTTGTTTTGGACAACCATAGGTTTGTAAAAAAAAGGGCACACATGGAGTGCCAAGATTGAAGCTTGTTTATCGAGAAACAATCCTAACAGTTCTCCAAAATCTATATAAACCCACATGTTTCACTTCATTCTGCACACCTTGATCTGAATTCACTCTAAGTTGGGGTTCAAAACCTCATACCTGAGTATTTTTAGATCAAGTCTTCCTAGCCTGGACTCGTTGTAAGTATTCTTTCATGCTTTTATGTGTTCTTAAGCATGAAAGTCAAACTGCGTTTGACTTTCTGCTTTGACCAGTTTTTGGTCAACACGAAGTTCGTTTGAACTTCGCAACGTGAGCGTAATCACGATGGTTATAGTCCCGTGTGAGTACACCAACTGATTTCCATGTTGATTAGGTATAGTGTCGGTCAAAATGCATATTCAAGCGTATTTTGCAACCAAACTATTGTTGGGTATCAAAACCATTTGTTTTGATATCAAACTTGTTTTCTAACTTCGTTAAACATGTTTTCATCATATTACATACCGTTGCGTTATTTAGTTTACTTGGGTAAACGATTTTGAAACAATGTCACACAACGATGTTTTCTAAATAATATAAACCGTACGAGTTTTATTAACAAGTTTTTACGAGATGTTTTATAATTTGATTTAATTAAACAAATGTTTTGGGGTTAAGAATCATGGCTACGAGATTTTATAAACTATAACCCACTTGATTTGAGTTGGTTAATTATGTTGCAATACTATACACTTTTTCAAAACAAGGTTTTTAATTAGGTATTGCAACATGTAAACTAGCCATGAATTTGACACACATAAAACCTATGTGCTCGCCATCATTTCTTTGATGACTTTGTTTTTACATATGTTTCAGGTGTTGTTGAATGATGTTGATTGCTAGGATGCATGCTCACATAGGACTGAACGAGGCCTTAGTGACTTAATAACAATGATAGACTATGTATAACTTGTTTGTTTGAATTTCAAGAGAATGTAAATGGTTAATCTTTAAATAAAACGAAACTTCAAATTTATGTGTGTTATGAAACAATAATTCTGTTACAACACTCCCCGACGATTCCGCCGCGATTTGTTGATTTACACGGTCGAGGTGTGACAGAAAAGTTGGTATCAGAGTTCATGGTTATACAGAATTAGGTTATTAGTAATGCTTTGACCTAGTCTATAACCTTCCTAGGATCCTAACACAAGATTCTTGTGTTTAGAACTTAAAACAATACCGTCACTTATCCTTAGGTGATAACCACAACAAGAACACAAATTTCTAATCTACTTTGGAAACCAATCATTTGTTCTAGGATGATTTATTATAAGGTTTTTAACCTTCAAGGTTTTCAAAATCCCTTCAAAGTTGGGTCTTATAATGTGAACACATGCAATCTGGAAGAGTGGATGCATGTACTCTGAGTTTTCTGTCTGAAGCTAGAGTGTTTGTACAAATCCACATAATCGGACCAGTCACTCTTACCTGGGAACTCTTGGGGTGAGTATCCACTTATAGGCTAAAGCATGTCTTCGCGATACATTAATATGAGCCGCTTACTTTGATTAGTCTCCGCCTCATTTGTTTGCCTTAGGTAACAAACAAATGATTGCAATTTTTATACGTTGTCTTTACCCAATAACATTTCACTTGTTTCCTCCCATGTCTTTCATTTCCTCCAGAATGTCTCTTCATTGCAGCGATACTCAAATGCCCGAGCAGACTACCAAATTTGCCCAACGAATAGGTGAAGTAATCCTGAAGACTGTTGAATTAGCTGTCACCATGTCTCGACTCAATGATGAAGCCACCCAAGAAACATCAAAGGAAACAGAAGCCAAGCCTTCACCAAAATCGAAGAAACGTAAAGCTTCAAAGGATACCGAAGCCGTGGCACCAAATCAAGCAGAACCTAGCCAAGTGGCAGCACCACCAGCTAAGAAGCCGTATTTGGGAAATGCTCCTTTGTGCAATCAATGTAACCTCCACCACCATGCAAGTGTCAAATGCCGAAGATGTTCCATCTATGGACTTATTGGCCATACGGCAAGAGTTTGTCGTCCAGTCGCTGCGCTAAACCAAGCTTTTCTGAACCCTGTTCAATTTTAAGCAGATCCAGCACAAGCTTGTTTTCCTCCTAGTACTTGCTACACCTATGGCGAGACGGGTTATGTTAGGGACAAATACCCAAAGATTGTCAATGCAAATTTGACCCAGGTATGAGCATTTGGCTGATTAGAAGAAGCTGCTGCTTTGAATAATTTGAATCTTATACTTATGTTTCTAATGTTTTTCTTTGAACTCTGAAACAATGTGCTTAGTTTATAAATAAATCATTATTTGCAATTCTGATATACAAGTGTAGTTACATGTGTGTATGGCATTTCCATACCATACCTACACCAAAGAATTATATTTGTAGTCCTCTCATTCATGTGATTGCTCATGATTTCCTCGAAAATTCTATGTACTCATTTCATTCTAAGAAACGAAGTACAGAAAATAAGTGACATTTTGAGTAATCACTTTAAATCCTTGGTTTGATAACATAGGGTATTCTTCGATCTCATACCCATATCATTGCATTCTAGTTTTTATAACAACATACATAGTATAGGTTTTCAAAACAACCTTCATGATTTCAAAATATTTCATATAGTTTGGAAACAATTCTAACACAGTACATTTACTTAAAATATCAAGTGCATGATTTCAAAAAGCATTATTCATGTTTTCAAAAACCTTATACATAATTTCAAAATTTAGCTCGCATGATTTTAAATCATTTTATAAATATAATTACCTAATACAGCTACTTTATGATTTCAAAAGTATTATGTAGGATTTCAAAAACATTAAACACATTTCTAAAAGAATCCCATGCATAGTTTTCGAAAAGCATTCTACTCGTATTACCCAACCTTCAAATTCTGCTTCATATGTCGCCTTGGCATATCTAGCACCTTAACTTCATGAGCATTCTATCTCGTATCGACTTAAACACGTCTAGTGCAAGGTTTCGAAGCGTCTCCCGCTATTTAAATTCCAAAATCCATATAGGATCTTCTTATCTTCACAATTAGATCCTTGAGAATGATTATCGCTCAAATCGGAGCCCTTGATTGGATTCTTTGTACGTTTATATACGTATATTACGATCCAATAAGGACAAAGCCGAATTCCTATTAAGATCTTCCTATCTTCATAGTTAGATTCTTGATATGGTTAATGTGCCAAATGAAATCCACAGATTGGATTCCTGGTGTGCTTTAAATACCCATGTCCAAAGATAACAAATTAAAGGTCAAGTTAAACGATTATGTGACTATGTGTTTTCTTTTATGTTTTTGTGTGATCCGAATTTTCGTTATCCAAATCCTCGTAGAATCTTCCATATCTACATATGAGGGATTCATAGTTGGATATCCAAAGGTATTACCTTAAATCCTTTATGGGCTTCTACGTGATAGTTAAGACCCTTGGATTATATAGTACCATTCCATGATTTGAAGGAGACCCCATGAGTGGTCTAGTTAAAAAGATTGATTCAAAATCTGGTTGAGAATGTCATGTGATGATATAGCTGAAAAGACTCCTTGGTGATCTATTTAAAGAGATCATTTGCTGATTTAATTAAAAGGACCCTATGGTGGTCTAGTCATACTCATCACAGGCTCGTTCATTTGGTTTTCCTCTACACATTATAAAATACACTATGCCGACTATGCAAGGAATTACGTAATTATGGACGCATACATAATTATGAAATTCAGTGCACAAGAACCCCAGTAAGATTTATCATGTGTAAGAACCGATAGTGGCAACAATAACGAAACGTGAACAATGTAATGGAGGTACGGTGGACGCACTAATGGCGCTTCATATACTTGTATATAAGTGTCCCTTTTACATTGCAAGCGTGATGTTATTTAAAGTCACTAGAAGTTCAGAACCCTAACCAGTGTTGTTTTATCTTTTTGACTTCATGTTTCGAGCACTCATAAGTTTCCTCAAAATAAATTTCGGGACGAAATTGCCTAAAGTACGGGAGATTGTGACATCTGTGCCTTCATGGCCATCAAACAAATACCAAATCAATGAAATATTGTATTTCATACTTGGGATTTGTATAAATATGTGTATCATTTGCACATATAAATTCTTGTTCGATTCCGAGCTCTAAATCGCTTTCTGAAAGTTATACGCGACCTGGTGCGTAAACGTAATCAGTTTAACAGGACAAACACTACAGAACAGTGACATAGGCTTAACATACCTTAAATAACCTTTACATAACTTAGAAATAAATTTTAGAGGGTTTGGTGTGTCGAAATCAAGTTTATCGCTTACAAGGACTAATTTCGACAAACTGCGAAAGTATGCCGATTCATACTGTAACGAACCTTCCGGAATATGATCATAAGTTAAACATGCCCTAAATATCCTTTACATAGCTTAGAAATAGGCTTTGAGGTGTTTGGTGCGCAAAAATAAACTTATTTGATCAATAATAGGGACTAAAAGCGTGAAAATGTGCATAAGTTTGCATTTTCACGCATATCTTACGTTCTGAATATATCCAAACATCCAAAACTTTAAGTAATCATTAAAATATTTTATTTTAGTGATTGACATGATAAAATTCCATTCATCGCGTAATTTGGATCGTTTTTGCGTTCGTTACGACTTCGTCGTAATTAACCGAACAACGCAACCGTACGGCCAAACGAACCGACATCCGAGATCTTTTTGAGCATGTTTCATGTTCCCTATACTTTAACTTCATTTTAGAGCCTTGAAATGAGGTTAACGGGGCTTAAACATGTCAAAAATGCATCGAAAAGCATGTTTTGGACATGTAGGGACCTAAACTGACATTTTCGGAAACTCAGCTTAGGTGGGGCGCGTAGCCCAGTGTCTTCTTTTACACGGCCCGTGTAAACTTCCCAGATTAGCAAAATCAGTTTTTGCATTCAACAGCTGGTTTCTGGGTTTTTGAACATGGTTTCTCAACTTTACGGAATTGTTTGGACACCCATATGTTTGTAAAACAATGGGCACACATGGAGGGCCAAGATTGAAGCTCGTTTAACGAGAAACTATCCTAACAGTTCTCTGAAATCTAAATAAACCCACTTGTTTCACTTCATTCTGCACACCTTGATCTGAATTCACTCTAAGTTGGGGTTCAAAACCTCATACCTGAGTATTTTTAGATCAAGTCTTCCTAGTCTGGACCCGTTGTAAGTCTTCTCTCATGCTTTTATGCGTTTTTAAGAACCAAAAGTCAAACTTTATTTGACTTTCTGCTTTGACCAGTTTTTGGTCAACACGAAGTTCGTTTGAACTTCGCAACGTTAGCATAATCACGATGGTTATAGTTCCGTGTGACTATACCAACTGATTTCCACGTTGATTAGGTATAGTGACGATTCATAGTTTCAGACAAAATGCATATTAAAGCGTATTTTGCAACCAAACTATTCTTGGGTATCAAAACCGTTTATTTAGTGCTTATATAGGGTCGTAAGATAAGCGGTCTAAACAACCGCTTAGACTTTCGAACCCGACCCGTTTGGTCGATTATTAGGATCCGATCAAACATATTTTGTGACCACAGTTGTATAGGTAATAACCTTTTGAGGTTATACCTTATGGTCACTTCGTTTAGTTAGTTGTATGATAGGTAGTTTATATGCCTTAGGAAAATGACCAAAATGCCCTATTTACGCATAAATTCATTTTAAGCATATGTAACCTAAATTTTGTCAATTAAACTGATTAGGTAACATTGTTAGACATGTTAAGGCATATAATACTTGTCATAGGACTAGTTAGGAGGCCCGAACGCGTTTCACGCGAACGACGCGTTAAAGTAGCGTAAGCTACCTAAACGAGTCGTAATGGGTCATAAGCACTTAGGTTAGGTATTGATTTAGTATGTAGGCTTTGTTAAACCATATCATATAAGTTCCAATACTCATTTGGTTTACGAAACCTCATCCTATCCGATCTTCCGATCTAGGTCTGACTTATTTACATAGTTACTTATATTAGGTGCCGATTGATTTCCGTGATCCCTCTAGCTTTGGTTGGTTGTTATTCAAGACTTCTAAGCATTCTCAAGTGAGTACATATGTCACACCCCAACCAATGGCGGAATCATTGGGGCGCGGCACTAGGCGAATCAGATTGCTCAGGAGAACCCATAACAACTATTTTTGTGACAGTATTTTATGCGTTCATTATCCTATACTAATAAACAAATACAATCACATAAGTTACCACAGATTTCATATTCTCTCGGACAATACAAATCCGACAACCTAGATTTTTAGCTGAGTTTCTAGACTTCCTAGCTTGATTTGATATAGCCTACGATCTAACCTGCAACATTCGTTAAAATAATGTCAATACAAAAGTATTGGCGAGCATACAGCTTTAATATGTAATAGTGTAATAGATAAAAGCTGCGAATTTCCACATACATAAACGTAATACACGACATATATACTTACACAACTGATACCACCAGCTAATCCTCGAGCTGCGATTGCGATTGCTAAACTAGACCCCGCCGGGCGCAATAGTACTATACTAGGCATGGTGGGACGTCGCGAGTATAAGTCCAAGCACATATGTAACTAGCATCACGTATAACTATGCACGTAAGTCATTCACAAGTTATAAATAGTTTAAGCATTTGATGTAATTCGACTTGATATCAACGTATGTTACACCCAAAAGTGAAAAAGCAAAAAGGGTTCAAGTATACTCATAGTCGGTGCTCAGCAAGAAAACACAACTTGATTGGATTGATGGGAGCACATCTGAGATTAGTCTGGTTACAGTTTGATAGCGTAAGCGTCGAACAGTGCGTAAAACGGTGACGAGTGAACCAAGTGTCGGATGGAAATCCGATCGGATGACAATCTGTTCGGGTGGTCATCCGGTCGGGCGAATACTCGATTGGGTTGTCATCTGATGAGTTTGTGTATGATGGTTTGCCTCTTGAAGTTTTTGTTGTATCATTTTGAAAACAGAGAAGTATCTCTACTTTTCAGGCGGTCGGTCGGTCGAACGGTCCGTTGGAACTGATGTGCAATGAAGATTTGAATATTCAAATGTCAGCCACTAGGTTGGTCACGCGATCGGATGGCAATACGATCGGGTGGCAACCCGCTGCGACGTTCGGATCTTTGAACATTTGAAAATTGACTAAGTGTGGGGCCTCACGTGCAACCGGATCGGATTGCATTTCGATCAGGTGGCAATCCGATCGGGTGGCAGTCCGATCAGACGACATTCCGTCCTGCAATATGATCGTCTTGTATCTCGAGTATTTTGCTAAGTTTCTGCGATTTGATTGAGACAATATGGTTACGAGCTAAACAATAGAACTCCACCAAGTCCTAGTCACTAGATCGGGTGGGAATCACCCCGTCCGACCAGTAACAGTTCTTGACGGTCGTTCGTGTTCAACGCGTTAAACCGTTCATCCAGTTCTCAAACGACACTTCACTATAGAATGAGTGGAAGGTCCGTACGAGCCCTGTTTCTATCGGTTTTGAGTAAAAAGTTAAGAAAGTTTGAAGAAAATCTTGAAAAACTTAGATTCGGCTTAGATTTAGGCGAGATTTGTGTTTATTCACCGTGGAATCTATGGACTATTCTTGGTGAGATGAGGTCACCCTTCGTTTTTCCTAGGAACTCTATGATGACATCACCTTAGAACGGTTCAAATCCGAAGATTTAATGGTGAAACATTGAGATTTGATGGTGAATAAGATGAAGAAGTGTGTGTATATCATAGAAGTACAGGGTTTAGGTTGAAAACTTACAAAAATTACGAGAAATCGAGTAAAAAGGGGCGAGAAGGCGTCTGGTCGAGCGAGAGCAGTCACATTAACTGTTGTTGATGTGACAAGTGGGGTATTTATAGGCAAATGAGAAGAAAGGGAGTACAGTGCATCGGATCGGACGGCTATCCGATCGAGTGACACCTCGATCGGGTGGCAATCCGATCGGGGGGTCGCTCGATCGAGGCATCCGGCGAGTTATGTTTTGGTGTTTCGTTTCGATTGCTAAGCGTTGCGATAGTTTTGTTACACATTTTCATCCACATTTTCATATATTTATTATAATTAGTCACATTCAGTCGTATATACATATCCATATTTCAAATCCTACGATTATCGAGTTGCTCGTTTCGAATAGGCGTAGTGACACATCACGGCTTTTGAGGAGGGTAGAGTAGGTCCTCACTCAACATCATCGTGAGTGTTAGTACGTGCGATGTGATGTGTTATAGCGATAAAGTATGCGTAATATGCGAAAATACTGCGAAATAGCGATGTATGCGATATAGCCACATTATGATCCGAATCTCTGGTGTTGGGCGTAACGAGCGTAACGAGAAGTAACAACGCACGAACTGCGGGTTGTTACAGTCTCCCCTGCTTTACGAAATTTCCTCCCGAGCGAGACCACTACGATGAGCGAGCGATCAGTTGAAATTCGACGAGCGAGACCACTACGATGACTGGAGATGGCAGCGAGTAAGGTGATTCGTATACAAAAGATGGCAGCACACAAAAATGATCAAAAAGTATTTTGAATTCTCAAAAATTTGATTAATTCGAAAAGGTTTGAAGAAACTTGTTTATGAAAAATCTTCCCACAGTGCGGCGTTTAACTGTTTCGATGTTCACACCAACGCTATGAGTGGGATTTTATCAGGTTACTAAAATATTTTAGGATGTTTAAAACTCGTTTTACGAAATTTTCTCGTCATGCGACAGTAACTTGAGTTGATTGTTACACCACTGTTACAAGATAATCTCGTTTGTTCAAAGGTTTTGATCAAATTTTAGAAATAGTTTTGTAAGGAAAAACTTTGTTTTCACAAAGGTTTTCATAATATTAGAATTTCAATTTAAAGTCGGCCCAGCATGGCACTTTCCCATGAAAGTTCGGCAATATGGCTAAAACACTTATATATAGGAAGTGCCAGCGGCGTATCCACCATGTTTTAGCCATATGGCTTCGGTCCCATGAGGCGGTGTCATGCGTGTCGACATAGTAGTGATAGATTTCGATTCCCTTGGTCCACGCGAAAGATGGTCAGACCAAGTGTAAGAGAAGGGTTGAGCAAACTAAGCGATGAAATCTTTTTCGAACTCATTTTTAGTGATACGAGCGAGTGTGGCAAGCGGTACACGATAATTGATAGAACAAAACATACATAATAAACGAAGACGGCAACGACAAGCGAAAAGCGACAAGCGATGAGCGATGAGCGATAGAAACAACCGTCGAGCGATAAGCGACAGTAGATGTGTTGCAAGCGATGGAGATATGCGATTCGATTAGATTTAACAACACCACAATATTAACTAACATTAGCCCACATGGCCTTTTTCCACGAAAGTCTGCTGATACAGCTAAAACACCACCATGTCTTAGCTATATTAGTTTCGTCTCGTGAAGCGAGGTCATGAGTGCTAACATAACGCAGATAACACAGATAACACAAATAGCGATAAGCGATAGTGATAGGTGATGTGTGTAAAATGCAACATATAAATTACATCAAATGAGGCATAAAACTAACCCTTTTTAAGTACTAATGTTGGAAAAAGTGTGTTTTTGTCTTCCTTTTGTATTTTCAGGATTAAATGAGCTCAAATTAACAAAAGAAGCAAAAAGACAGCTAAATCTGACATAAATACAAGAAAAGGAACAGAAGTGGATTGCCCGACCCCTCGACAGCATCTTCCAAAGCAAAACAGAGAATGCAGAAGACTAAACACGCCCCGTGCTCAGCGAGCACGGGGCCGTGCCCAAGAAGCAGTAGAAAAGACAAACCTGTAGAAGCTTCTATTGCCCACCACGGGGCCGTGCCCAGTGAACACGGGGGCGTGGCGAAAGTACTGCAGGCGCATTAATTGTAATTGCGAATTACAATTAATGAGGAGAGAGAATGTCAGACGGGCACGGGGTCGTGCCCAGACCTCTGTTCAGCCTATAAATAGGAGTGCTTGGCTTCAATGCAACTCATCCCTTGGCACACCACCTCTCTCACACTTCATCCACCACCCACCACCATCACAACACCATCATCCACCACCATCATCCATTATCCATCATAGAGTGTTTGAGTCATCTCGGGATCCAAGATTGATCATAAGAGTTCTTGACAATCAAGGCCATGTTTGCCTAAGTCTCTTACATCACTTGGTGAAGACAAGTGTTTAGTATAATACTTTTTATTTTTAATCTTTTTCACTTTTTATTTGGTTTTGTATTAATGACTTTAATAACTAGTTTCTTATGTTGAAGGTGACTTTTCCTTATCGTTTGTACGTGGTGTCTTGGCATTATTTTACTGTCTATTTAAAATAAAAGATTTTCACCAATCATATCTCCACGGTCTATATGGAGGTATGCTGGCTACCTGGTCGGGGGTTAAGGGAACGGTTTGGTAGGGGTCTTGCCCTTGTTCTGCGTTTAGAGGTCCTGCAAGGGACCTGGGTCAAATTTAGTAGGATCTCCTTCAATACCCAAAGGTATTGGATGGCGGGGATCCAAACTCTTTGACCCCCTCATAAGTAAACTACTATTAATACTATAACCCGGCTATTTAGGACTGTATCCTTGCTGACTCAGACTACTTAGTCGAGGGTAACGTCACCTCCAAAAGAGGGGCCTACCATAATTTGCATTAATAACTTAATTCATTATCTTTCAATAATCCGACCCTTTAAGATTGTATCTTTGCTGACTCAAACTACTGGGTTGAGGGTAACGTCGCCTTCAAAAGAGGGGCCTACTACAATAACTAAGATAATCTCTTAAACAAGTACAAAAGTGCGAAAATAATCAAAGGTTATACTAACACACGAGTCGGATCCAAGTGATTCATCTTGTCTATCTGTTTTTATTTTTATTTTATTTTTCAGCATTTAGTTAGTTTTATTTTCATAGTTTAAAAATCTTTTTCCAACATTTTGATTTGATTAGATGTTGAGGATAAATCGGTACTAAAAGCTCTTGTGTCCTTGGACGACCTCGGTATCTTACCAACACTATACTACATCCACGATGGGAGCACTTGCCCATATGTGTGTTTAGTGTTAGTAAATATTGTGTTTTATAAATTTAAAACTTGGCTAAAAGTGTAAAAAGGGCTTAAAATATACATCTAAAATATAACACACTTCACGCACATCAATAGGCGATAAGAATATCGAAGCGATGAGATAGGTGCGAGAAGCGTTAAGGCGAAGAGCGACGAGCGATGAGCGGTACTCATCAAGCGATACACGATACGCGATTCACAGCAAGTGACACATAGTAAGCGGTACGCGATAGAGCGATACACACAAAATATGCGATTAAGCGAAGACACACCATAAGCGATAGCAATCCATATAATAAGCGATTGAGATTGCGAACACACAATAAGCGATAGCGCGAGACACATAATAAACAATTGCAATTTGCAAGATAGATTCTAGCGATAATGCGATTGCGAGCGTGTGGACTTATGAAAAGTCTAGCGATTACACGCTTTGAGTTGCGATTGAGATTTTTACGCCTTGCGATGTAGTATAATGTGTCGAAAATAACCACAATAATATGATAGGTCTACGTTCCAACTCCACATGGCACTTTTTTCACAAAACTTTGGTTAGAATAGTGAAACACCGTCATGTTTCAACCATACGCCTCTGTTCCATGAATAGGTGTCACACTTCATCAGACATGGTCAAGACGCTTATATATAGGAAGTACCAGTGGCGTATCCACCACGCTTAAGCATGCCCTAAACGTTAAGGCGTCATTGAAACTCACTACGATCTCCGTGCACTAACCAAAATAATCCCGTGTGCACCAGTGATTAATCTGATCCTTGCACGTTTATAATACCTTATCTCTAGAACGCATATTAGGGGTAAAATATATTATATAGTACATAGTGCTAGCATATAGATTGTGCGCGAGTATAAGAGAGAAATAGAATCCACATGCGTCGAGAGTTACAATAAGTTCCACACATAAAAGAAATTGATGGCGATAAGTCGTGTTATTAGAACAACAATAGAAGCAAAATAATGTTGTTGTGGAGGACTTCTGTGGGACTGCGGTTGTTGCTGAAATTCCTCAAGGCTGCAGTCCCGTGCGACAGTGCTGCGTAAGATGACCATACCAGTTGCAATTTGCGCAATAGCGACAGTTAGCTTCTGGTAGGTGATGATACGTACATGTGTAACATAGGGATGAGCTCCGTTGTAGGCACGTTTCAAGCGAATTGGAGCTGCTTGGAGAGGTTCTGGTTGCGACAGTCCAGTTGTTGAAGAGTCTGGGCTCATGGTCTTTCGTTTACGGCTGGGCTGAGCTTCCTGAGATGATGTGGTCTCGTTGGCAGATTCATCTGCTGATTTGCTGGAGATATCATTGGAGGAATCTTCAGAAGAATCGTCGGTAGAATAATTGGAAGAATCACCGGATTAATCGATGACGATTGCTTGATGAGCTTGTTTGATAGGATTCTTGGAGAAGAATCCGTCCAAGACTCGTTTGTCGTCGATTTCTGCGGCCAAGCGGTAGGTTTCTTCGATGGCAGCAAGTCTTGCAGCTTCGACAAAATCTCCCACACATTCAGGCAAGCCACGAATGTACTTCGTGATGGCTTTTTCTGAGGTGTTGACTTGCCTTGGGCAGATTATGCTAAGCTGTTTACACCTTGCGGTGTAGCCAGCATTGTCACCTTCGACTTGCTTGATTTCCTAAAATTCGTCTTCTAGCTTCTCGACTTCGTGGGGCGGGCAGTACTCTTTCTTCATGAGTTCTTTCAGCCCATCCCAGGAGAGAGCGTAAGCTGCAGAGATCCCACGTTTGTTACGTTCGACTATCCACCAGTCGAGTGCTTGTGATTGAAATGCTCCGGTAGCGCAAGTAGTACGGAAACCATCGGGACACCCACTGTAACACCTCGAAAAATTTCGTCCAATAATGTCTTGACACGTGTCATAAGGTTCCGTTATGTGAAAACATACTTTAGAGGGACTAAAAGTGACAAACAGTGAAAACTATGGAACGTAAGGGTCCAAAGTGTCAACAATGGATAAATAGGCTCTATGATAACCCCACATAATGTTTATAACCTTTAACGGATGGTTCATGGATCATACGACGCGGAAATTGCACAAAAGTGAAGTATTGTAAACTATAGGGGCCAAAAGTGTCAACATGTTTAATTTATACCTCTGAGTGAACTTTTGGCAGACCCGAAGCTTTGTAAAGCCAAAATATACTCACTAGAATATGTGGTAAAAATTTCATGAAGTTTCGTCAATGTATGAGAAAGTTATGGCCAAAACCGTACTTAAGGGACTAAAAGCGTCAACGTCGAATTTCAGGGCTTTTCGGTTGAGCGCAAAGTTATCCGAGGGTATTACCATGTTGGTAAAAGTCCTAAGGTTCTTAGAAACCAAGTTTGGGGGTTTACGGGTCGAGAAAAGTAGCCGAAACATCACGTACAAGCTCAGGGACCATTTCTGCCAAAGTTTGAAAGTTGTTGGCTGATCAGGAGGGTCAGGCGACCCGCCTGGACATGCCCAGGCGGGCCGCGTGGGACTGCCAGCGACAGAAACTTCAAAAATGGGTTATTTGAGTCCGATTTTGGGTGCCTAACAGCTGGTTTCGCCTCCAAATGCACCAATAACATGCCTTGCATGGCTACTACAGTGGCCTCGAAATTATGGCTTTAAATCAGGTTTTGATCACATTTCTTGGACATTCTCAAAGTAAACAAGTGCTCTCAACATTCAAGAACTTCAAGGCAGCTTTCTGGAGGAAATCTGATCAACAAGGCCGACTCCTAGTGTTCATTAAACACCTATAGGACTCTTGTAAGCTTTCAATTCGTTCTTTAATCCGTTCTTGTTGTGTTTATTGATAAAAGTCAAACTGGGTGTTCATAACCTTTGACTTTCCGATTAAACGGATTTCTTTCAGTCATTTCTCGAATTGAAACTTGTTATAGATTGGTATTTATGTGGGAAACAAACCCTCAAAAGGGTACTCTCTGATTCCCACTACATGCATGCTAAATGTCGAGTCAAACCTATTTCTAAAAAGTCAACAGAAGCGATTTTTGTGAAAAATAACATGATTAATGATATAGATGACATGCAACCTGATTGATCATTAAAAATGACTTGTAATACATATAAGAATGTGTTTTAATCATCATCAACTCGACAATCTATAGTATAGACACGAATCGGAACCGAAAGTCTTGTAAAGCGATTATTTCGTAGACTATCGATTCGGATTCATACATGCATGTTCGAGATCTGTATTGGAAAGCATTTTTGACCATTTTTACTTTGGTTAAACTTTCTGGAATTTTTGTTAATTAAGTCTATGCTTAGCCTATTCGAATGCATGTTTCCGATTTATGCATAAAGTTGACTATCTTGCCCTTTTTGATATAAAACGTGATTTTTGGAAAAGTGAAAGAGTAAAAATCTTTATTTTTATTATATAAACTTGCACCGAAAATTTCGGATCAGTTGGTGGTCCAGATTGTGAGTTATGGCCATTAGCGTAAAACTATATTATAAATTTACATAAACGGCCCTTTTCGCGTAGAACCCGTTTCTGGCCACGTTTTGATGCAAAACTTTTTACCAACTAATTTATTATAATATTTTGGGATTTTAGATGATTTTTAATTAATTTTTGGCTGATCGTATCTTAAATCACTTAGCTATTTCGGGTTATGTCGGTTTTGACCGTTTAGGCCATAAAATGAGTTTTACACATCCTTTTGACCCGAAACCTTTTTCTACTGATTTTAAATGTTAAATAAATTGTTTTAAGTATTCTGGAAATATAAAAATCTCAGAATTATTGTGAAAACCCGAAAACGCCCCTAAACCGTATTTTTAGCATTTTTAACGCATAGTAAGCGTTATACTTATTTTTAACACATAAGGCTTATACCTACTGATGTAATTAGCATATTTTCAAATAATAACAGTAAGTATAAGTATATAAACTCAGACTTCCAGTTTTGGCATTTTGAGCCCTTGTGAAATTACTAAAATACCCCTACGGTGCATAGTTTGGTTTTAAATGGTAAATTTGATATATGGGTCATACCCTACTGATATAATATGATATATTAAGTATATTTACTGTATGAACCAGACCCGAAACTCAGATTTCTAATTTTACTCTTTTATTATCTTTTAAATGACCAAAATGCCCTTCTAAGGCATAAATTGAGTTTAAAATTATTCCGGGCAATATAGAACATAACTTACTGATATAATATCATATTTTAAGCATATTATCTCAGGGAACTTGCATTTGAATCTTTTGGCTACCCGTATCACTCTTTTTGCGTTCGGTTCGGTTTACGTAACTAGTTTGCGTAAATTGACCGAAACGGGTCAAACATTATCGTTTTTATCTCAAAATCCAGAATGTATTTAGTATACCCATATTATACAAGTATTCAAACTTGTCGGGTCTAAATCACATTCTATCCGGTCTTTCGCTTAATCGTGCGTAAGCCGTATCATTCCTAAAACTAACCGGTCAAAGCTTAGGCTTAAATAAAAGACCCGTTAGGAATCTAATAGGGTAATTATAAACCTTTGTTCCAGATTAGGAAGCCCAGTAAAAGCTACCGCTCTTATCCTTTGTGTTACAATACTTACTCAGGTAAATACATTTTGACTTATTTTCCCTATACGGGCTTGGGGTACGGTATTTAAAATACCGCTTGATCGGGCGCACAAGTCCTGCGCCTTATAGGTGTACAGTCTTGAATAGCTTTTGCGACTTCGTTTAAACAGTCTTGTCTTACTTAAAGGCTTTGGGGGGTTATTGACCATGTCCCGGATATCCTTGGCATTATCTTACGAGATGGCCACGACCAGAGCACGGGGTGTAGGCGTACACCCGTCGTGTATAACTCTTTAATGTGGTGTGTCAATTAAATCTCTAGCCCGGACAGTAGATCCCGGGCCACCAGAGATATGAGTGCATGTAAATCGTTCACAAGTTTATATTTTATAATTATCCCAAGTTAATAAAATATTTATGCCTTGTGCATTTAAATAAATTTTAAATCATTTCAAAATGAGTCGGTTGATTTGTATTTACCAGTGTAAACTGACGTATTTTTCCCAAAAGGTTAAGTGCAGGTACTATACGAAATAGGCTGGCTGTTTCCTAAAGAGCGTCCACAATAGTCTCGCAAACTCGGACGACAATTATCTGTTGAACTATTTTATCTTATTTTATTTGATCCGCCTATGGATCCGTTTCAACTACTATGATGTTGTTATGTCATTTATTTAAAAGTTGAAATGTATCTATTCTGCTTCCGCTGTGCATTTTTATATTGTGTTGTTTGTCTATGACGACGCCAACCACGTCACGTACCCCACACCGGGCCCACCGGTGACACGTGGAAATTGGGGGTGTGACAGGTTGGTATCAGAGCCAACGCTGAGTGAATTAAACACTATCTTAATGTGTTTAATCTCAGTTACACAATTGCACATTCCTCGATTTTCGAGTCTAGACAAGAAACTTAGGAAATGTTCAACATTTCGTTTAATTTATTTTATTATTTATCATTGCATTGTCTTATATATTTCGTTGTGCAACTTGTTTGACTTTTGACAGGAACAGGATGCCGCCAAGGATGAGAGGTCGTGGAGGATTTCACACATCGCACGATCATGAGGCTGGTCCCTCGCACAGGCGGGCTCCATCCGCCTCGCACAACACAGCCGCCAACGACCTTTGGAGGTCTTTCGCCGAACCTGCTAGGCATTCGGTTTCCGCGAGCACTTCACCGTCGTTACCCCATTCGTTTGGGCCCCATTCGGAGAACGGGCCCCATGGTTCGCATGGATCATACATACCTTTGCACCAGTCACCGCAGCAGTATCCTGCACCAGTCTACCAGGGTTTATATGACCCTAATGCTTATGTGGATGAACCAGTGGGTCATAACCCACTCGGACCAGAGGACCACTTTCCGGGCGACCACGAGATGGACGTCGACGAGGATACGGACCCTTCGCTACCACCATCAGGTACGCCTAACCATCCGATTGAGATATCGGATGGGTCGCCATACACGGGATCACCATTTAATGGTGTGGACAGTTACGAGGAGAGGTTTCGGCAGCATGATTGGTATCACACTCCTAGCCACAACTCTCCGATGCTTCAATCACTCCATGGTTCTCCGATGCTCCAATCGCTCCATGGTTCACCGGTGCACTCGCAGCACCACTCGCAGCAGCTCCAGCAGCAGCCGCCATTTCAGCAGGACCTAACCGAGGCCCTATGGCGCGACGTGATCACTCCGTCGCCACCGCCGCCACCAGTCTTACCTCCTCCGCCTCAGAGGCCTAGGAGGAATGCGCGTATGTCTACGCGCGGAGGGATCCGCATAGGCACCCTTCCACATGTGAGTAGCAGTCGCTACACGCCTCTTCAAGAGGAATCCGAGACGGGAGAGTCTCCTCATCCCGTATCGGGGGTCACTACAGCATCGATTCCGCCTCTGCCGCCGCAGAATTTCGGGGAACCGATTCCAGCTTTCGCCAGCTCAGCGCCATTCGATCCATTCGCCCAGCTCTATCCGCAGGGCTACGACTACACGGGAGACCCTTACTGGCAAGCTGCCAACTTCAGCTCACTCCCACATAGTGGTCCACTTGGAGACCCTTGGGCTGCTGGCCCATCTACTTTTGGTTACCCTCAGGGTTACCAGCAGCCACCACAGCCGCAGCACTACCAGCAGCCACCGCCGCCGCAGCACTACCAGCCGCCGCAGCCACAACAATATCAAGCACCGCCACCGGCGCCGGTGATACCGCCGCCCCAGGTTCAGGAAATCCTGCAGGGGATTGATAGTATGCGACGCGAGTTTCAGGACAATATGCGCGCCGATCGCCGACGCACCAGCGGCATGTTTAAGAAGGTATTCGATTTGCTCAAGGGTAAGAGCAAGAAGGATCGTTGAATCCTTCGATTATCATTTCTTGTACTCATGTCCCTGCGTGGACATTTATTCCAGTACCTTACCCCTGCGTGGGTATATCTATCTTGTTCTACCCCTGCGAGGGTATGTTATCTTGTTAACCCATGCGTGGGTTTGCTTTATTCTATTTAGTTATTGTTGCTATTTGTTTAGCCCCTGCGCGGGCATGTTATTCATGTTATTCATGTTAGTCATGTTATTTCAAAGTCCCGTTTAGGGCATAGATGTACTAGTACCTTATTAAAATTTGAAATGGTTAATTTGAATTTCTTATTAAATTATATGCATGAATTTAACATTTAAATAATGGAAAATACCAACTTTTATTTGATTTGCCATTTTATAAGAATCTTAGTAAGGTATAACCTAGCTTGAATGCCTTATTAACAGGCCTGGCCGTGACGGTAAAACTTGGTTGAAAAGATTCAACTCCCTGTTAACATCTGAAAACATGTTAACATTCCGGCCTAAGCGTGATCTGTAGAATCACACGAGCCGCCTTTTAATAAATTATTTACAGATTATATCTGTACACAAGTCTATTAATGGCTTGATACCTTCGGGTTATGACTGTGTCATATAGTGGCAGTTGTGGTCTATGACTCCCTGCCTAGTAAAAGATTATCTACAGATTTTATCTGTACACAAGTCTGTTGATGACTTGATACCTACGGGTTGTGATTGTATCATATAGTGGCAGTTGTGGTCTATGACTCCCTGCCTAGTGGAAGAGTATTTACAGAATATATCTGTACGCAAGTCTATTAATGACTTGATACCTACGGGTTATAACTATGTTATATAGTGGCAGTTGTAGTTTATAACTCCCTGCCTAGTAAAGGGTTATTTGTTTAATTATACAATTTATAATCCTATAAAAATCTAAATTTATAATTTAGTAGCTGTCCGTAGTGACTAGGCCAATGCTGCCAATATATATATTTTCATTCCTTGATTGCTAATAAGAGCCTGAATGAAATTTGTTAAATTAACTGCTAAGGTTTTTGATACCATGGTTAATAAATCGTCTAGAACGATAATACTGTTAGGTTCTAAATTAGACCTTGTCCTTTATTGTAGCTTAAAACTACAATGGCCAAATCGGAAGAAACCAACAGTCATTCTGGGGAGCACCCAGACAATATCAGGATTCACGTCACTGGGGAAGAATTGCAAGCACTAATAAATAATGCTGTTGCCAAAGCCGTGGATAGGCAATTCAGGGAATCCAGCGGTACTCAGAGTAGAACCCGCACAGTGACGCATGTCAAGGCTAAGACTCATTCTAGGGCTCATAGTAAGCCGCCTTCCAAAAAGAGTGGGCCAAAGAATGATGAGGATAATCACTCCTCTAACCACAGAAGTACTCCTAAGCAAGAAGCTAAGCCAAAGCATGATACGCACAGCAGGTCCTGTACGTATAAGTACTTTGTATCTTGCAAGCCCAGAGATTTCACTGGGGAAAAGGGGGCCGTCGATTGTATGACGTGGATTGATGAGATGGACACTGTGGTGGATATCAGCGGGTGTGCTGATAGAGATGTTGTGAAATACGCGTCCCAGTCGTTCAAGGGAGACGCGTTAGCTTGGTGGAAATCGCTTTTACAAGCTACTGGAAAGACCGCTCTATACAGCATGAACTGGGATCAGTTTGTAGCACTGATCAAGGAAAACTTCTGTCCGCAGCACGAGGTTGAGCGAATTGAATCGGATTTTGTGTCTCTAGTTATGAAAAACCTCGACTGCCAAACGTATCTTACTACGTTCAACACGTTGTCTCGTTTAGTGCCTTACCTGGTGACCCCGGAGCCGCGTAGAATTACTCGATTTATTGGGGGTCTGGCACCGGAGATTAAAGCAAGTGTCAAAGCTTCAAGACCTACAACGTTTAGATCGGTAGCTGATCTATCCCTCTCCCTCACACAAGATGTTGTCAGAATGAGAGCTATGAAGAGCTCAGAGGAGAACAAGCGAAAACGTGAGGATGACACCTCACGAAGATTTGAAAAGCGACATAGAGGGAACAACGACCACAGGAAAGGGTCGGGGTCTAGGAGAAGTGATCATCAGTCGGGTGAAAAACCCAGATGCAAGATCTGCAGGAGACACCACTTTGGGAGGTGTCGTCTAGAAACAAAATCCCAGTCTTCTGAGAAACGATGTGGGATCTGCAAGTCCACAGACCACAAAGTTGTGGATTGCAAGAAAATGAAGGATGCAACTTGCTATGGTTGCAACGAAAAAGGGCACATTCGGCCCAACTGCCCAAAGTTTGCCAAGAAGGCCGAGGAAGGAAAGAAGACTAATGCGAGAGTCTTCAGGATGGACGCAAAGGAAGCAGTCCTTGACGATAACGTTATTACCGGTACGTTTCTTGTAAACGATGTTTTTGCTAGAGTCTTGTTTGATTCAGGAGTTGATAAGTCGTTTGTAGATAATAAGTTTTGTAAACTGCTAAACCTTCCTGTTAAAACCTTAAGTGTAAAATATGAGGTGGAGTTAGCCGATGGAACCATAGAAACCGCCTCGACTGTTCTAGATGGATGTGTTATATCCATTAGGAATCATTCCTTCCCGTTATCCTTGCTTCCCTTAAAGCTAGCTGGATTTGACATAGTGATAGGCATGGATTGGTTATCAAGTAACCAAGCCCAGATTGTGTGCAATAGAAAGCAAGTGATAGTTAAGTGTCCATGCTCAAGGCATCCAGATGCATGCAGAAGGGATGTGTCATCTATATGGCACAAGTTACCATAGATGAGCCGAAGCCGAAGATTGAGGATATCCCTATTATCTCAGAATATCCTGAAGTATTCCCTGAAGAACTACCCGGATTGCCACCGGATAGGCAAGTAGAGTTTCGGATCGACATTATTCCAGGTGCAGCACCTGTAGCAAGAGCACCATACAGATTGGCACCAACGGAGATGAAGGAGTTGAAGACGCAGTTGGATGATTTATTAGCTAAGGGTTTTATTAGACCAAGCTCATCTCCTTGGGGAGCGCCAATCTTGTTCGTTAAAAAGAAGGATGGTTCGATGCGTCTGTGCATCGATTATCGTGAGCTTAATAAGGTCACCATCAAGAATAGGTATCCGTTACCCAGGATCGACGATCTGTTCGATCAGTTGCAAGGAGCAAGCTACTTCTCCAAGATTGACCTCAGGTCAGGTTATCATCAGCTGAAAGTCAAAGACGAAGATGTGCACAAGACCGCGTTTAGGACTCGTTATGGACATTACGAGTTCCTAGTGATGCCTTTTGGGCTCACTAACGCACCAGCCGCATTCATGGATCTCATGAATCGTGTCTGCAAGCCTTATCTAGATAAGTTCGTCATCGTCTTCATTGACGACATCCTTATCTACTCGAAGAGCCAAGCTGACCATGAGAAACACCTTCGTTGTATTCTCAAACTTTTGCATCAAGAGAAGCTTTATGCCAAATTCTCGAAGTGTGAATTTTGGCTTCGAGAAGTCCAGTTCCTTGGACATGTAGTAAGCGAGCGTGGTATCCAAGTAGATCCCGCTAAAGTCGAAGCAGTCATGAATTGGCAGGAGCCGAAGACTCCTACTGAGATTCGCAGTTTTCTCGGATTGGCAGGATATTATAGGCGATTCATCGAGAACTTTTCAAGAATTGCTGCGCCCCTAACCTCATTGACCCGTAAGAAGATTAAGTTTGATTGGGGCCCTAAGCAGCAGGAATCCTTCGACATTCTGAAGAAGAAATTGAGCAATGCGCCAGTACTGACATTGCCTGATGGAATAGAGGAATTTGTGGTGTATTGTGATGCATCACATACTGGCATGGGCTGTGTGCTCATGCAGAAAGGCAAAGTCATTGCCTACGCTTCTCGACAGCTCAAGGTGCACGAGAAGAACTACACCACCCACGATTTGGAATTGGGTGCGGTTGTATTTGCTTTGAAGCTATGGAGACATTACTTGTATGGAACCAAGTGTATATTCTATTCGGATCACAAGAGTCTTCAGCATCTGTTCAATCAGAAGGAATTGAACATGCGACAAAGGTGATGGATGGAAACTCTAAATGATTATGATTGTGAGATAAGATACCATCCAGGCAAGGCAAATGTGGTTGCCGACGCCTTAAGCAGAAAAGAAAGGGTTAAACCGATCAGAATCAATGCCAAGCGCATTGAGATAAGAAATAATTTGAATGAAAGGGTGTTAGCTGCCCAGAAGGAAGCTGTGCTGGAAGCTAACTATCCTGCAGAAAAGTTAGGAGTAACTGAGGAGCAGTTATCCTACGACAAAGATGGCATGCTACGACTAAACGGAAGAATATGGGTTCCAGTATATGGAGGACTTCGGGATGTTATCCTCCAGGAAGCCCACAGCTCTAAATACTCAGTTCATCCTGGAGCAGATAAGATGTACCAGGATTTGAAATCAAACTACTGGTGGATTGGTTTGAAGAAGTCAGTAGCTGAGCATGTAGCCAAATGTCTGACTTGTGCGCAAGTCAAGGCTGAGCATCAGAAGCCGTCAGGTTTG
Source organism: Helianthus annuus (assembly GCF_002127325.2). NCBI lineage: Eukaryota > Viridiplantae > Streptophyta > Magnoliopsida > Asterales > Asteraceae > Helianthus > Helianthus annuus. The sequence goes on along the minus strand of NC_035449.2, from coordinate 172,980,750 downwards.
CTTCAGCAACCTGAAATTCCCGAGTGGAAATGGGAAATGGTGACAATGGATTTTATCACCAAGTTACCAAAGACGAAGAAGGGAAATGATACCATATGGGTCATAGTGGATAGACTGACTAAGTCAGCTCATTTTCTACCCATCAAGGAGACGTATAGCTCAGATATGTTAGCTCAATTATACGTCGATAAAATTGTAGCGTTGCATGGTATACCTGTATCTATCATCTCTGATAGAGATACGAGGTATACGTCGCATTTTTGGAAGAGTTTCCAACAGTCGTTGGGCACTCGTTTGAATTTTAGTACGGCTTATCATCCTCAGACTGATGGTCAGAGTGAGCGTACTATTCAAACCTTAGAAGACATGCTTCGTGCATGTGCGATCGACTTGGGTGGTAGTTGGGATAAGAACCTACCACTGATTGAATTCTCCTACAACAATAGCTACCATTCCAGCATAAAGGCTGCGCCTTTTGAGGCCCTATACGGTAGAAAGTGTAGATCGCCCATTTGTTGGGCAGAAGTTGGAGATGTCCAGTTGTCTGGACCAGATATCGTCTTTGAGACGACAGACAAGATCGTTCAGATCCGTGATCGTTTGAAAGCTGCCAGGGATAGGCAGAAAAGTTATGCGGATCCTAAGCGCAAGGATTTTCACTTCGATGTGGGTGAAAAAGTGTTGCTTAAAGTATCGCCCTGGAAAGGTGTGATGCGATTTGGAAAGAAAGGCAAGCTAAGCCCAAGATACATAGGACCTTTCGAGATAATCGAACGTGTCGGGGCAGTCGCTTATAAGTTAAACTTGCCTGAAGAGCTTAGTGCCATTCATAATGTGTTTCACATCTGCAATTTGAAGAAGTGTTTCGCTGACGATTCACTGGTTATACCGCATGCGGATATACACATAGACGAGAGTCTAAAGTTTGTTGAAAAACCTTTGTCGATTGAGGATCGACTGGTAAAGAAGCTTCGAAGAAAGCACGTGCCTATTGTTAAGGTCAAGTGGGATGCCCGTAGAGGTCCCGAATACACGTGGGAAGTGGAATCCACGATGAAAGAAAAATATCCCCATTTGTTTGAATAAATCTCGGGGTCGAGATTTCTTTTAAGGGGGTGAGGATGTAACACCTCGAAAAATTTCGTCCAATAATGTCTTGACACGTGTCATAAGGTTCCGTTATGTGAAAACATACTTTAGAGGGACTAAAAGTGACAAACAGTGAAAACTATGGAACGTAAGGGTCCAAAGTGTCAACAATGGATAAATAGGCTCTATGATAACCCCACATAATGTTTATAACCTTTAACGGATGGTTCATGGATCATACGACGCGGAAATTGCACAAAAGTGAAGTATTGTAAACTATAGGGGCCAAAAGTGTCAACATGTTTAATTTATACCTCTGAGTGAACTTTTGGCAGACCCGAAGCTTTGTAAAGCCAAAATATACTCACTAGAATATGTGGTAAAAATTTCATGAAGTTTCGTCAACGTATCAGAAAGTTATGGCCAAAACCGTACTTAAGGGACTAAAAGCGTCAACGTCGAATTTCAGGGCTTTTCGGTTGAGCGCAAAGTTATCCGAGGGCATTACCATGTTGGTAAAAGTCCTAAGGTTCTTAGAAACCAAGTTTGGGGGTTTACGGGTCGAGAAAAGTAGCCGAAACATCACGTACAAGCTCAGGGACCATTTCTGCCAAAGTTTGAAAGTTGTTGGCTGATCAGGAGGGTCAGGCGACCCGCCTGGACATGCCCAGGCGGGCCGCGTGGGACTGCCAGCGACAGAAACTTCAAAAATGGGTTATTTGAGTCCGATTTTGGGTGCCTAACAGCTGGTTTCGCCTCCAAATGCACCAATAACATGCCTTGCATGGCTACTACTACAGTGGCCTCGAAATTATGGCTTTAAATCAGGTTTTGATCACATTTCTTGGACATTCTCAAAGTAAACAAGTGCTCTCAACATTCAAGAACTTCAAGGCAGCTTTCTGGAGGAAATATGATCAACAAGGCCGACTCCTAGTGTTCATTAAACACCTATAGGACTCTTGTAAGCTTTCAATTCGTTCTTTAATCCGTTCTTGTTGTGTTTATTGATAAAAGTCAAACTGGGTGTTCATAACCTTTGACTTTCCGATTAAACGGATTTCTTTCAGTCATTTCTCGAATTGAAACTTGTTATAGATTGGTATTTATGTGGGAAACAAACCCTCAAAAGGGTACTCTCTAATTCCCACTACATGCATGCTAAATGTCGAGTCAAACCTATTTCTAAAAAGTCAACAGAAGCGATTTTTGTGAAAAATAACATGATTAATGATATAGATGACATGCAACCTGATTGATCATTAAAAATGACTTGTAATACATATAAGAATGTGTTTTAATCATCATCTACTCGACAATCTATAGTATAGACACGAATCGGAACCGAAAGTCTTGTAAAGCGATTATTTCATAGACTATCGATTCGGATTCATACATGCATGTTCGAGATCTGTATTGGAAAGCATTTTTGACCATTTTTACTTTGGTTAAACTTTCTGGAATTTTTGTTAATTAAGTCTATGCTTAGCCTATTCGAATGCATGTTTCCGATTTATGCATAAAGTTGACTATCTTGCCCTTTTTGATATAAAACGTGATTTTTGGAAAAGTGAAAGAGTAGAAATCTTTATTTTTATTATATAAACTTGCACCGAAAATTTCGGATCAGTTGGTGGTCCAGATTGTGAGTTATGACCATTAGCGTAAAACTATATTATAAATTTACATAAACGGCCCTTTTCGCGTAGAACCCGTTTCTGGCCACGTTTTGATGCAAAACTTTTTACCAACTAATTTATTATAATATTTTGGGATTTTAGATGATTTTTAATTAATTTTTGGCTGATCGTATCTTAAATCACTTAGCTATTTCGGGTTATGTCGGTTTTGACCGTTTAGGCCATAAAATGAGTTTTACACATCCTTTTGACCCGAAACCTTTTTCTACTGACTTTAAATGTTAAATAAATTATTTTAAGTATTCTGGAAATATAAAAATCTCAGAATTATTGTGAAAACCCGAAAACGCCCCTAAACCGTATTTTTAGCATTTTTAACGCATAGTAAGCGTTATACTTATTTTTAACACATAAGGCTTATACCTACTGATGTAATTAGCATATTTTCATATAATAACAGTAAGTATAAGTATATAAACTCAGACTTCCAGTTTTGGCATTTTTAGCCCTTGTGAAATTACTAAAATACCCATACGGTGCATAGTTTGGTTTTAAATGGTAAATTTGATATATGGGTCATACCCTACTGATATAATATGATATATTAAGTATATTTACTGTATGAACCAGACCCGAAACTCAGATTTCTAATTTTACTCTTTTATTATCTTTTAAATGACCAAAATGCCCTTCTAAGGCATAAATTGAGTTTAAAATTATTCCGGGCAATATAGAACATAACTTACTGATATAATATCATATTTTAAGCATATTATCTCAGGGAACTTGCATTTGAATCTTTTGGCTACCCGTATCACTCTTTTTGCGTTCGGTTCGGTTTACGTAACTAGTTTGCGTAAATTGACCGAAACGGGTCAAACATTATCGTTTTTATCTCAAAATCCAGAATGTATTTAGTATACCCATATTATACAAGTATTCAAACTTGTCGGGTCTAAATCACATTCTATCCGGTCTTTCGCTTAATCGTGCGTAAGCCGTATCATTCCTAAAACTAACCGGTCAAAGCTTAGGCTTAAATAAAAGACCCGTTAGGAATCTAATAGGGTAATTATAAACCTTTGTTCCAGATTAGGAAGCCCAGTAAAAGCTACCGCTCTTATCCTTTGTGTTACAATACTTACTCAGGTAAATACATTTTGACTTATTTTCCCTATACGGGCTTGGGGTACGGTATTTAAAATACCGCTTGATCGGTCGCACAAGTCCTGCGCCTTATAGGTGTACAGTCTTGAATAGCTTGTGCGACTTCGTTTAAACAGTCTTGTCTTACTTAAAGGCTTTGGGGGGTTATTGACCATGTCCCGGATATCCTTGGCATTATCTTACGAGATGGCCACGACCAGAGCATGGGGTGTAGGCGTACACCCGTCGTGTATAACTCTTTAATGTGGTGTGTCAATTAAATCTCTAGCCCGGACAGTAGATCCCGGGCCACCAGAGATATGAGTGCATGTAAATCGTTCACAAGTTTATATTTTATAATTATCCCAAGTTAATAAAATATTTATGCCTTGTGCATTTAAATAAATTTTAAATCATTTCAAAATGAGTCGGTTGATTTGTATTTACCAGTGTAAACTGACGTATTTTTCCCAAAAGGTTAAGTGCAGGTACTATACGAAATAGGCTGGCTGTTTCCTAAAGAGCGTCCACAATAGTCTCGCAAACTCGGACGACAATTATCTGTTGAACTATTTTATCTTATTTTATTTGATCCGCCTGTGGATCCGTTTCAACTACTATGATGTTGTTATGTCATTTATTTAAAAGTTGAAATGTATCTATTCTGCTTCCGCTGTGCATTTTTATATTGTGTTGTTTGTCTATGACGACGCCAACCACGTCACGTACCCCACACCGGGCCCACCGGTGACACGTGGAAATTGGGGGTGTGACACCCACTCTGACGAAGGGTGGCCTCAACAGAATCCAACCACTGGAGTAGCTGGGAAACACCTCCTTCACCCGTGAATTTCGTTGGATCACAGGCTTTAAAGTGTTTGTAGAGAAAAGTAGATTGCGGCGCTTCTATCTTAACGTCTTTCGATGTTCGAGAGTTGCTAAGAGGGTACACTTGAGTGACAATCTGAGGAATGACTTTGGCCACTTCCCTGGCCACAAGTGAAGCAATCCTCTTTTCGTCCCTTCATTTGGCTCGTCTACTGGCTGAGTTTCTTGAAGCAGAGTTGTTGGAAGGCATCTAGACAGAGAGAAATGGAGTGAGATTCGATCATAATGATTTATGAGTTTTGTGATGTGATTGAGTGTGTTCAAAACATGATGTAGGTAGTATAATAGATTTCACATAGGAGCCACATAGGAGGCACAAGATTCCTAAGTTCCCACATAATTGTTTTGCTTGTATATATAATTAGTTGTAGCTTATTTTGTACATATACATGTCGGTATAGAATACGCGAGGACACGATGCAGAAAGAGCGAGCGAGAGCGAGCAATAAGACATTAGTTTTTTTGCGAACATTCGGTTTTCGTTTTAGATTGTGATGGCTGTGCGAGTTTGTGTGTTCATAAAGCGGGGAGTAAGAATCGATAAACCGAGAAATGATTAAAGCATAAAAATATAAATCGTAAACACGGAAGCGTAAATAAGTTTAATAAGTGTAAAACCATCGAACTGTAGGCTAGAAAATTCGATAGAATGCCTTGGGTGTTTAGGCGTCGACTATCCAAGTCATCCAACTATACTTTACGAGTTCGTACACGTGCGCTGACCTAGTAGACTATCCTTCCACTGGGACTCAGCTCATGGCACTCATCCTTCTATTCATCATGCGGCTCGAGTCATTTGGTATAGTCGAGTCTTTGGTGAGAGTTTTCCAAAAACCCTTTTAGGGAATGGAACAGGTCGTTAGGGTATAGGTTTCACCCCTGACTTAACAACTTCGTTCCCGACTATGGTTGTGCTCATCGAAATAAATTCGAGAGTTCCACTAGATTGAAATGGAGACTTCTGTCGAGATATGGATGTTACTCCTGACTTGACAGAAGTTTCTCGGGCTAGAATAATACGCTGAGTGAGCGACCTGTCGAGAGTTCCAGGTTTTCAGACCTCATCTCGACACGGCCACTCGTTGGTGTTATGCGAGTATCATAAAACGTGTGTGTTGTGTGAGCCTTAGGAAAGGCTATGTAGTATTAAGCTTTAGAAAAAGCTCTCCTCGTGCGAAGCTGTAGTATGCGGTGTTCACACAAAGATGTAGTTTTAGCGAGTTTGAATGAGAGCATCAAGTAGGCCTATACAAACCTTACTAGGTTCGCACGTAGCAGCCCGTTCGTAATTAGACTATAGACTAGGTCACTGCTAAGACTTCAACCCGGACTAGGTCGAATGTCTTACCTAATTCCATATAGTTACGTCTCTGATACCAATCTATCACACCCCAACCGATGGAGGAATCATCGGGGCGCGGCACTAGGCAAATCAGATTGCTCAGAAGAACACATAACAAAAATTTTGCGACAGTATTTCATGCGTTCATTATCCCATACTAATAAACAAATACAATCACATAAGCTACCACAGATTTCATATTCTCTCGAATAATACAAATCCGACAACCTAGATTTTTAGCTGAGTTTCTAGACTTCCTAGCTTGATTTGAAATAGCCTGCGATCTAACCTGCAACATACGTTAAAATAATGTCAATACAAAAGTATTAGCGAGCATACATGTTTGATATGTAATAGTGTAATAGATAAAAGCTGCGAATTTCCACATATATAAATGTAATACACGACATATATACTCACAAAACTGATACTACCAGCTAAGTCCTCAAGCTTCGATTGCGATTGCTAAACTAGACCCCGTCCGGCGCAATAGTACTACTATACTAGTCATGATGGGACGTCCCGAGTATAAGTCCTAGCACATATGTAACTAGCATCACGTATTACAATGCACGTAAGTCATTCGCAAGTTATAAATAGTTTAAGCATTTGATGTAATTCGATTTGATAGCAACGTATCTTGCACCCAAAAGTGCAAAAGCAAAAAGAGTTCAAGTATACTCACAGTCGATGCTCAGCAAGCAAACACAACTTAATTGGATTGATGGGAGCGCGTCTGAGATTAGTCTAGTTTCAATTTGATAGCGTAAGCGTCGTAAAGTGCATAAAACGGTGGCGAGTGAACCAAGTGTCCGATGGTAATCCGATCGGATGACAATCCGTTCGGGTGGTCATCCGGTCGGGCGACCACTCGATTGGGTTGTCATCTGATGATTTTGTGTATGATGGTTTGCCTCTTGAAGTTTTTGTTGTAGCATTTTGAAAACAGAGAAGTATCTCTACTTTTCAGGTCGGTTGGTCGAACGGTCGGTCGATCGGGTGGTAACCCGATCGGGTGGCTGATCGATCGGATGAGGATCCGATTAGCGAGACACTTTGGTTGATGACAAGTTCACAACAGACTGGTCACTCGATCAGGTGGCAGTCCAATCAGGTGACAATTCTGTTGGAACTGATGTGCGATGAAGATTTGAAGATTTAAATATCAGCCACTAGGTTGGTCACTCGATCGAATGGCAATCCGATCGGGTGGCAACCCGCTGTGACGTTCGGATCTTTGAACATTTGAAAATTGACTAAGTGTGGAGCCTCAAGTGCAACCCGACCGGATTGCAAGTCGATCGGGTGGCAGTCTGATCGGCTGGCAGTTCGATCGGACGGCATTCCGTCCTGCAATATGATTGTCTTGTATCTCGAGTATTTTGCTAAGTTTCTGCGATTTGATTGAGACGGTATGGTTATGAGCTAAACAATATAACTCCACCAAGTCCTAGTCCCCGGATCGGGTGGGAATCACCCCGTCCGACCAGTAACAGTAACAGTTCTTGACGGTCGTTCGTGTTCAACACATTAAACTTTTCATCCAGTTCTCAAACGACACTTCACTATAGAATGAGTGGAAGGTCTGTACGAGCCTTGTTTCTATCGGTTTTGAGTAAAAAGTTAAGAAAGTTCGAAGAAAAGCTTGAAAAAGTTAGATTCGGCTTAGACTTAGGTGAGATTTGTGTTTATTCACCGTGGAATCTATCAGATCTGGACTATTCTTGGTGAGATGTGGTCACCCTTCATTGTTCCTAAGAACTCTATGATGACTTGTTAGACCGGTTTTGTGACCCTAAACAGTCAATTTGAGTAGTTCATCATCATTTACAAAGGCGGAATCAATGCAAACAATGTCAAACAGCTAGTTTCCTTTCAATCCTTTACTTTACAGATTAATCCTGAGCTTTTACACGTTCTGATTACAGTTCGGCAGCACCTCGGCTCAGAAACACTCACCAGATTCCGCTCCAAATGAACAACCTATCACCTATTTATAGACCTACTGATTCCGCTTGAAACTACTTAAGCGGGACCTGATTCCGCTCAAGACAACTCAAGCGGAACCACTGTCTAATGTTGTTCAAGCAGAATATCTAAACCACCTGATTTCGCTTGAAACGAGCAATCTCACTTTCAAGCGGAATCACACAACTTAAACATATAAAACCCTAAATTTAACCCTGTTTTGTGTTCGTTTATCCTATCTAGACATAATACTCGATTAAGACGTAGTTAACAGACACTAAATGCACCAACAGACTCCCATTTGAATGTTGACGAAGTCTTCGGCGTCGAGTCTTTAGTCTTTGTCTCTTTCCAAATTGTCTTCCTTGTTGTAAAAGCTCTCTTCAAAACTTCTAATCTTCAATCTTTAATCTTCAATCTCCCCTTTGAGTGTTGATCCAGAATTCTGACTCCCCCTTTCACAGACTCCCCCTCTCGATAAGCTGGGACTTGAATTTCTGGTTCAAACTTTAACATTTTGTTGCCATGGGGATGTTAAATTTTGTTACATGTTTCTCAAACATATAACATTACAATCTATTCAGAATTAAAAACTTTCAACTATTCACCAGTTTAGGAATTCCACTTAAGTACTCAGGTCCAAGTTAATGATCCTGATTACTCAATTAATCTACCAAGTCCAACTTAATGACCTTGGTTGATCTGTGACAAAACAAACTGATTTTTGTTCAAGAATTTTTCAAACATTTTCTGAAAATTACAAGTTTCAAGTTAATGAACTTGTTTTTGACTTTCATCAATCAGATTTTATCAAGATAAGCTCTCCTCATCCTCCAGTCCAGAAACTTCTTGCATCTGCTTCAATTTTGAGAATCTAACGATCAACTCTCCACTTTGGTTTGTCAGAAAATAAAGCAAAAATACAAAAATCTTTTTGGATTTTAATAAAGTTTCTAAACTAAAAATGAAATACAGAAAAATGCAGAATGTAATGAAATATTTACAAACATATTTTTGGTGAGCGTGTTAGGGAATCATATCGGCTATCAGACAAGTTACTAGTACCGTTAAGCTTTAATTTCATACTCAGAATTAAACAATTCACTTAGACTGTCGATATGCTGATCCATTTTAAATTTTCACACAATTTTCAAAATGTTCAGGATACGAGTTAGGTGTATTAAGAACTTAAACTCATTCATGTGTCCCACCTCTTGAATATACTCCCATATCCAGATCCCAATATTCAGTCTTACAGGTGAGTATACCACAGATGATATCTGTAAGGGGTTAGATGCGAAACCGTGAAAGCTCAGGTCAGAACTTCCGTTCAGCAGAGAGATGACGGTTCGACTTTCGGTGTGTCCACTTTAGAGGATCTTTTGTTTCAACAGCATATGATTATCATTTTGCAATGTTTCATCGTTTTTTATGCTGAGTGCGGTGCTATGTTTTAAGCAATGCAGAAAGTATTATTCAGAGACTAGGTCAGAACTTCCATTCAGCAGAAGTCCCGGAATAATACCCCAGATATCACTGAGTATAAAGACCTAGTATTTCAGAAAGAGGGACCTTTCAAACAAGATTTCAGGGGTTACCTATATATCAAGTAGTGTTCCCCACAAAATAAGCAAGTTTGAATTTTTATGTTTATATCCCGAACAAATCTACTAAACTTTATAAATCTTTAGCGTACGCTTTTAAACACTATAAATCTTTAGTGTACTGTAACTGTCTAACCGATGTACTATCATTTTCCCTTTTTACACAAACTCTTTTTCAGTTTTCTATTGTTTTTGGATTTTGAAATTTTCTCAGGTTTTTGTATTTTTTGAATTTTTTACTGTTTTTGTATTTTCTGAAAATATTTACTCCCCCTAAATACCAAAACAAGTAAAAAATCGACAAACCATTGTAGATTGTTTCTGATCATCATCTACAATAGTACCTTCATCAATGCCAATAATGCCATCCGACACCGAGAAAAGCATCATACCATTCAGTTTTAAAAGATATTTAAACCGAGTTTTATCAAAAGCTTTGGTATGTAAATCAGCTTTCTGTTCGTCAGTGTGGATTTTCTCAATTCGAATCAACTTCTTCTCGAAGCAATCCCGGATGAAGTGATGTCGAATTTCTATGTGTTTAGTTTTAGCGTGATGTATTGGATTTTTCGTTATATTTATTGCGGCCTCATTATCAACATAGAGAGGTGTGTTAATAAATGCAAATCGTAGTCGCGCATCTGTTGTTGTATCCACAAGATCTAAGAGCAGCAACTGCTAGCAGATACATACTCCACTTCACATGTGGATAAGGCCACAAAAGTTTGCTTCTTACACTGCCAAGTGACCAGACGAGGTCCAAAGAACTGGCATCCTGCTGTTGTTGATTTTGCATTGACTTTGCAGCATCCAAAATCTGAGTCGGAATACCCTTCGAGCGTAAAATCGCTTTTTCTAGGATACCACAACCCCAATGTTGGAGTTCCTTTTAGGTAATGTAATATCCTCTTCACAATAACCATGTGCGAAGCTCTCGGGTTAGATTGAAATCTTGCTGCGAGGCACGTTGGATATATGATATCGGGTCTTGAAGCAGTTAAGTACATCAACGAACCAATCATGGAACGATAAAACGTATCATTTGCCCTGTCTCCGGTGAGATCTGGGTGTATCCCATGATTTGTTGCTAACGGGGTTGACGCGGGAGTAGAACCTGACATCCCAAATTTTTCTAGAATATCATGAACGTACTTCGTCTGGTGAATGAAAATTCCCTCAGGTAGTTAATCAATTTGAAGACCCAAAAAGAATTTCATCTCCCCCATTGATGACATTTCGAATTTTTGCTTCATCACTTGTTCAAAATCTTTGCACAAGTTCTCATTCGTGACCCAAATACGATGTCGTCCATGTATATTTGAACTATCAGAAGATGTACGTCGAACTCTTTGGTGAAGAGAGTGGCATCTACTTTTCCACGAATGAAGTTGTTGGCTAGTAGGTGTTGAGACAAAGTCTCGTACCAAGCTCTCGGGGCCTGGTGTAAACAATACAGCGCTTTGTCTAGAAAGTAAACCTTGTTTTTGTGGATTGGATCGGTAAACCCCGGTGGTTGTCCGACATATACCTCCTCTTTAACCTTCCCGTGAAGAAACGCCGATTTCACATCTAGCTGATATACTTTGAAGTTTTTCCAAGATGCAAATGCAAGGAAAATTCTGATTGCTTCTAGTCGAGCTACAGGAGCATACACTTCAGTAAAATCAATTCCCTCCTGTTGACTAAAGCCCTGGACAACAAGTCGAGCTTTGTTTCGCACAACAACTCTTCTATCGTCTCTTTTACACTTAAACACCCATTTGGTGTTGATCTTAATATGACCATCTGGCAAATCTACCAACTTCGACACTCCTAACTTTTCAAACTGACTTAACTCTTCTTGTAAGTTCGCGGTTCGATCTGCGAAATAAAACAACTCAATGAAAATTCAGTTTGTAAAGGTGCTATTGTAGAATAAAAACAAGTAAGCCCTTGGTAAATTTGACGTCTAGTGCGAACACCTGATTGTAATTCTCCAATGATCAGCTCCTCTGGATGGTATGAAAGAGTTCTTGGCATCACTTCGCTCGGAACATCTACATCGCCTTCCAGATTAGTAACATTCTGATTTGCACCTTGTTCACTAACAGGATCTGTTTGACTTGAACTCTGAATTTGCTCCCCCTCAAAATCTGAATCACCACGATCAAATATCGGCTTATTCTCAGATTCTTGATTATCATTTTGTTCCGTCTGATTATCATGAGCAACTTCATTTTGTTGGACATCATCATGTTCACCAGCATTGCTTGGACCGGCTTCATCATCATTCGAAGTTTGCCGTGATCGTCTTGAAATTCAGCTGGGAACCTTTCCTGCGATGACTCATACCCCCTCAGAATATCCAACTCATCAAAGAAATCTTCTTCTTCTTCTGGTTCTTCCATCACGTCAAACGAATCCCACAAAGTGTCGTAATGATAACGCCATGAATCTCCAGGATTCTGTGGCGGCATTGTATTACCTTGACATTCAACATTTAAAGCTTCAATAATTCGCTTCTCACTTGGAACGAAGACACGTCATAAAGGACTTGCATAACCAATGAATATTCCCTCAACACACTTCGGACCAAACTTCCCAAAAGGCTCTAGAACAGTACAGGGTCACCCGAACAGTTCAAGATATTTCAGATTAGGTTTACGGTTATTGAGCAACTCAAAGCATGTTTTGTTGAATATCTTGACATTGAGAACTCTGTTGAGCGTATAGCGTGCGGCGAAACAGCTTCTACCCAAAAATTTATCGGAAGCATTGAATCAGAAAGCATTGTTCTAGTCGTTTCAATTAGTGTCCTGTTTTTGCGTTCTGCGACTCCATTCTGCTGCGCAGTGTACGGAGCACTAAACTCATGCAATATACCTCTTTCTTCACAAAATTCTTCCATCTTGCTGTTCTTGAATTCAGTACCATTATCACTTCTGATTCTTTATACGCCTTTGGTACATATTTTCAATTTTCTTGAACAACGCCATTAGACTGTCATATGTTTCATCTTTCGACTTGAAGAATGATACCCACGAAAATCTGGAATAATCGTCAGTAACCACAAGACAGTAAAGATCTCCTCTAATACTTTTGACATTCATAGGACCAAACAAATCCATGTGAAGTCTCTCCAGAGGTCTTGAGACTGAATTTACTTGCTTTTTAGGATGTGACTTTTTATTCTACTTGCCTTTGATACAACTAATGCACCTCCCTTCCAGATTAAAACCTTTCATATGAACACCCAAAACTAAATCATTATGCACCAGGTGATTCATTTTTTCGTAGGTGAATGTCGCCCATTTTACGATGCCACAATCTTGATTCTTTCTTCGTTGCTCTAGACACAAAAAAATGAGCCTGACCCGTGGTTGTAGTAGCTACACTCATGTCCAACACGTACAGATCATTGACTCTAGGTGCCCCCATGATAATCCATTCTTCAGGGATAACAAATCCTGGCTTCAAGATCAAACTTTCTTTGTCAGTGAAATGAGTGGTATACATCCTGTCACAAGTCTGCGAGATACTCAGTAGATTATTCTCCACCTCAGCAATGTAATTAACTCTTTCAAACATCACAATCCCATTGGATAATGTTCCTTCACCAATAATCCTACCACCTTGATTTCCTGCGAACCCCACAAAACCTCCATTGAAATTTCTAACATCGTACAACAAAGTTGTCTTCCCTATCATGTGTCGAGAAGCTCCACTATCCATAATCCATCGCGAAACAGATCTCGGAAGCTCCTGCACAAACCACAAACACTTAGTTAGATTTGGATGCTACCCAAGCCTGTTTTGACTCAGGTAACTCAACTTTGATGTGAGATTTTGTAGTATAAAGTGATGGAAAATTTTTATCATACATTTTTAAGCTTTCTTCAGACCCAAGCTCAACCTTTTTATATAAGAAAAACTCATCTTTTTGAGGTTGACCAGATGGTTGGTCTTTCTTTTGAACATTTTTCTTTTCAGAATTTTGCTTTTCTTTCTCAAGTTTCACATAATAATCCAAAGGAACATTCACCTTTACCGGTGTGGTAGAAGATGATTGTTTTTCAGTCTCAGAAACCTTTGGTTTTGGAACACTTGATTCCTTCTTAACAACTTTCGGCTTTCATATTTGTTGAGGTGATGCAACCCGCTTATAAAATTTATCATTTTTAGTTACCACCTTTTTAGCAGGTTCAGTTTTGACTTTGATGTTTTCATTTTTCAAAACCTTTTTCTCAACAACCAATGGTGCTTTTCCTTTCCCATCGACTTTCTTCTTTTGATTCATCCCAACTTCAGTCTTAGGGTTCAAATTGGTACATTTTCGAGCAATATGTCCAATTTGATTGCATTTGAAACAAGTTCGAGTGTCAACGACTAGACTTGTGCCCTCAGACTGAAACTGTGAAGCTTTCTTCTCAAAGAATTCTTAATTTGATTTCGAAAAAATCTTTGATTCTTCATCAGTAAGTGAAATTGAACTGTTCACAAACACTTTCTTCTCAACAAACCTTCTGTTTTGAACATTCTTTTTCAGATAAGACTTACCACCTTGATATCCACCCGACCATTTGTTTCGATTGTTGTTATAAAACCTTGGTGGAACAACTGACTTCTTGTAGTAAGCTTTATCTTTTTCAAAATTCATTTGTCTTTTTGTTTGATTTAAATTATTCACTTCTGAAAGATCAACTTCAATAAATTTGAACACATTTGTCAGTTTAGCAACATTTACATTCTCTAGGGGAAACTCAGAATCCGAAAACAACTTATCCAAACCCAACATCTTGTACATGACAAGATTTGGTCCTTCATTTAAGTTGTTCTTGGACTTTGGTTTCGGAATGGAGCGGCTTGAATGCTGGTGTGGTGACTGTTGTTATTCGAATACTCCACTAAATGGAGGTGTCTTCTCTGACCGTTGCCAAGGTCAATTTCACGTGCTCGAAGCATGTCTTCAAGATTTTGGAGGGTGCGTTCAGTCTGTCCATCCGTTCGTGGATGATATCCTGTGCTCATATCTAAACGTGTGCCAAAGGATTTGTGTACCGCTTGCCATAAATCAGATGCAAGCCGTGGGTTGCGATTAGAGGTAATGAAGGTTGGCACCCCGTGCCTAGCAACCGCTTCCTTCAGGTAGATGACTGCAAGTGTAGAGAACTTATCCGTTTTTGATGGTTAGAAAGTGTGCTGGTTGAGCAAGACAATCAATGAGTAACCAAGTGTTGTTTCCGTTTCATGTTATATGTAGACTATCGACCAAATCCATGGCAGTCTGTTTTTATTTCCATGTGAGTGTTGCTGGTTGCTGACGCTACACCTTGACTTTCCACAAGTCGATCTATCATTCTCATACTTACTAGATGAGACTTCATGTCCGATTACTAGTAAAGGGTTTATAAATCCTAATGCCTTCCATTAAAAACCCAGGCGGCTAGAATGTCGAAGCTGGTGCGCTTGCTCAACGCGAGTTTCCTACAGTTTCCGTGTAATGGGACCCACATTCATTTCAGGAAGTAGCGTGTATTGTCCGACTGGTTAAAGGTTGCTTCTCCATGCCCCGCATGGGTTCAACTTGAAAAATTCTTCTTCCCTCAGTTCTCCAGTTTGAACAGTGCGAGTCTGATACTGGTGAGTTAGAGTCGATAGTGAGCTGCAAGGCTCGTGTACGTTCAGGCTTCACAGTCATATTCATCTAGAAGTTCCATCCAGCGGGAACGTTGTATGCTTTAGCTTTTTCGAACCTCGGTACTTGGGAGGCCCTTGTGATCTGTCTAAATGATGCATCTGGTACTGTCCAAGTAATGCCCCCACCTAAATCCCAAGGCCACGGTTTTCACCGCCAGTTGTGTGTCGTGCAGTTACTGTTTGTAGCTCCATCACGTAAGTCATCATTCTCTCGTGTTGCGTTGGTGTGTAACTGGGACTCTGATTCGGACCATCATGGTATACTACTATATCACCCGTACCCTTGGGTAAAACGATGCTCAGAGCATTGCAGTGTTGAGATTCGAAAGCTGAGATGACGTCCTCCTGTGTTGTCTTCCACGAACACAACACCCTGATGTGCTAGAGAGATTTAAGCTGCGCGACTTTCGCAAATCCTGTGATTTATCTGTGATAGCATCCAGTAAGACTAAGAAGTTGTTGTATCCACAAAGGACTTTTCAGTGACGATTAGTTCCAACCAAGACGGATCTCAGCGAGATCCACGTGCATTCCCCCTTTGTTGATCATATAACAAAAAGGTACTTCTCTAATCCAGAGATTACAATTAACATGACCCTATGTAGAATGGCTCCTCCCTCAGAAGCCCTAAGATAAGACACCAACGCCACCCATGGAGTTCCTTTCTCCTGGTCAGGATTCCGAATGTTGTCAACAAATGCAGTCGATTCATGTGAATCCCTGAAGCTGCTGGTGTGTTGGTTAACTCAATGGTCATGGTGTATAACGTTGGAATGGCTGCATTACCTTCGACATGCTGTTCTAAGGGCATTCTCCCCTTAGATTTCCATCTGACCATAGCTTGTTCACCATCGAATTTTCGAATGGAAACTTATTCCTCGCAACTGGCCGGCAGGTTATCCATACGTGGTCGAGGCAAACTGTTCTTGACTGTCACCTTGTTGAGTTCTCGATAATCAGTGCACATACGGGAAGGCTTCTCTTCACGGGTATAGCGAAGGCTCCTTAAAGTGAAAACTAGATCCGATGAAACTCAAGTCCAATAATTCCTGAAGTTGATTGGCCAGTTCCTGCAACCTTCCTGGGGTAAGATAATAAGATGTACTAGTAACAAGGGCTACTTCTTGACTGATACGAATCTGATATCCCACCTGACGATGTGTAGATAACCCTGACAGTTCTTCTGGTAACACTTAGGGGGAAATCACGAATAATTGGTGGATCCTCGATCATCCTTTCCTTAGCCTTGACATCCGTATCGAGTGTTAACATTGCGGGGTAATCCTTCCGTAGACACTCCTGGCCTTTCTTGCTGAAACGAAGCTAACCGCTGTGCCACTCTAACGCGTTAGAATAGATAACGATCCTCCACGAAGGAGAGGGTTTCGTAGTATTGTCCCCTCACAGGGCACACCTATCAAGAATAACAGTAGAAGGTCGGTGTCGAACACTTGTCCCACAAGTTCATGCTTGCATGCCAACGATCATATGAGGTTTCCATTAGCTTACCACCAGCCGACTCCACAATAGGTTCAAACTCCTAGAAGCATCCAGATCAAACGGAACAGAGACGAAATGGGTTGCATGCCAACGATCATATGAGGTTTCCAGATCAAACTCCTAGATATCACGGTGTTAAAGTCCTGACGTCGCCCATGCCAACTCTAAATGCCTTTCCAAGAGCATCGTTTCTGGCGTTGCTGGTTTTCATTATTGTTCCCTTGATCGTCGCTCTCTTATTTTAACCACCGCCAATCCGTGATATGGGCACCTTTATTTCCTTACTGAAAGCTAGGGTTAGGAGCACCTTGTTGTCGTTGTGACTGCTGACCCCAATGTCGTTGCTCGAAACATACCCTACGATTCTTCACCATCATAGTCCATCTTTTCGGATCCGGAGCCGCGTTCTAAAGCGTTACTCACTATGCTGGCAGTTACGCATACCACACTAAGGTCAATGATTACCACTTATGCCTGGATTGGTTCGTAGGTGTTGACTCCCATGAGTCGCTGACGGGGGTTAAGGATTAGATTGAAGCCAATTCGTTGTGCTCGTTGCCGGTAATCAGGGTCATCAAAGTGCTGGGGTCGGTAATGTGCTACGCTCATCCTCCTGTCCGTCGTCTTTGCAAGTAGTTCGAGTAATTCACGGTCTGTCACGAGAGTGTTGCAGAAGTAATCACACTTCAGGATCAGAGACGTCAATACATGAGTTTTAGCAAACGAGGAGGAGTAAGAAAGGTATCGATCAATCATTCGATGCTGGGACATCCAACTCAGGGACGTTCGTATAAGCACCTAACATTCTACACGGTTCGCTAGATGTTCAGATGGGTGTTTAGGCAACACTCGACAGCATCGAGTTCCGAAAGAATCCAACGATAAATGAGAAGTTCACGTTTGAGTTTGAGTAGGGGACAATTACTGTTATGGCCCCTATAGGTTCGTTTGTTTCACATTGATCAAATAGCGAGACGGAACCCCTTTTCCACTTGTTAAGCCTCACTGGGATTCACATGCACCCCACAGTATTATTATGTGTGCACCCACAATAATATTGTGATTTGCATGCCCATCTCAGCTCCTCCTAACTCATGTCAAATGGTTCCTCAAACTCAGGTAGCAACAGAGAGCATTACGAAGTGTAAGTCGCGAAGGTTTAAGGAAATACCACCCTATCAGTCACATAACACGTGCAAGTGTACATGAATTCATATTGTTATGCTAATCGTGCAATCACATGCAGTATCGTATGTAGGTGTTTACTAGTTATGTAGTACAATGAGTATAAGAGAGACGAACCTTGCAATCTGGAGCTGGGTGTCATGGTTGTATTCCCGTTTTCAGAACTTTCCGGTTATCGTCTGGTTTTACAAAAAAGACTTTCCCCTTTTTAAAACCAAGTTCACTATAACCAATGGCTCTGATACCAATCTGTCACACCCCCAAAATTCATATGCGGAGTACCATCGCTTGGAGGCGTGACTGACCAGGATCTTAGCCACCAATCATATTGAACTCATGAGTATGTTTAAATAAAACTTTCACTCAATAATGAAAGTGTTGCAATGTTACAATATATATCACAGTCTACAGAGGAAGCATATTTAATTCGTTAAGTGTTTATAAACCACATGTAAAAGCTCTCTATGTTGTGTTGTGTTTCCACGTATCTCGACCCATGACCACTCCAGCTTCCCAGATAGCAAGTTCCAGTCATTATGCACCTAAAGACCTGCAAGGCATGTAACAACGAGTCAACAATAAAGTTGAGCGAGTTCACAGTTAGGTGTTCATTTTAAGTTGCTTACGAAAACATAGTTTGTCTTTAGTTGGCTTACTTGTTGTGGGGTTTACCCCATAGTTGAAAATATGATTAACCGGTTTACCCTGTTTCCCAAACATATCCATAGTTGGTGGGGGCTTCCCATGTGAATTACCAGTTTACCCTGTTTCCCAAACCTTAACCATAATTAGTGGGGGGCTTCCCCTATGAACCACTAGACCATACCATATCGACTACTAACGAAATATAAGTGGTGCCCTACATCATTGTCTATCATCACTAACAGTTTGCCATAGTCCATTAGTACACGCCTGTTCGAACGACACGGTGTGAGGTTTGTTAAACCTAATAGCGCTATTAACTAATGACCCGCTCGCCATCGACCTCGGCGATTAAGTCGATATAAAGAGGAGGGACTTCATGATAGAGTTTTGTCTAGTAAGTTGATGTTGTTGTCCTACCCAAGGAGGAAGAACGTACGTAGTTCTACCCAAGGAGAATACGCAGGAGTTATAGTGGCATCCTACCCAAGGAGGATGGCCGTACATATCCTACCCAAGGAGGATATGTAGTTTCCGTTTTAGTTTATTAACCCATTCCCAAACCAGCGGGAATCCCATGCCTTGTAGAAAGTGTGAACTCACCTCGGTTTGCTCGGTATGCTTAATTACTTGTGCACAATTAATTCAGTCAAAGCTTATAGTTTGCACGTATACTCAGTCAGTTCAAACTCGTAAAGATTTCACATGCAATCAACATCACAGAGTGTGTTTGGCAGTTAACATTATGTACACATAAACTGTTAGTCAATCCATACAAGGTCCCAAGTTACATGCAAGTTCCTTGACTAGTTTAACATGTTTAACATAGTTAACATATTTTAACAGAGTTATCATACTAACCAACACAATCATCATCATGGCAGCAAGGATCATCTGAAACTCTATGTCACCTAACATCACAATCACTATTCAATTTAAGTTAAGTAACTAAGTCATTCTACCATTGATCATCATACAATTCGAAGTCATGCAATTCACATCACACACAACACATGCTATCTCACTGATCTGCTAACATGGCATTCTAATGAAAGTCCTAGTTTCATCGTCAACAGGTCATGACGAAAAGGATGAGTTTCGTCGAGGGGAGTGGTAACGAAACACTTCATGTTTCGTCGTCCACACTCATGGCGAAATAGCCATTGAGTTTCGTTGACCTCATCCCTGTGATGGATTAGTTTCATGCATCAAACCCTAGTTATTAGTTCATCATCATCAATTACGCAACATCGGAACCCTAATTATCTCTAACAGTTACTTAGTCCATCACCATTAACATACATAACAAGCAATACATGATTTGTAACCTCAAACAGAAACATGAGCAGTACACATAAGCGAGATCAACCACAACATCCGATTAAATTCAATAGATCAACATCAGGCATCAACCCTAACTACTATCAATTTTATCATTCGTTCATCACATACTGGATTATTAGAATAATCATTCACAATCTCCTATATCATCGATCATTATCACAAGTCATGAAATCCTACCTAGAAGCCATTGGACAGTAACAAGATAAAGTATTCTATACACTAACCGGTTACGAGACGAATTAGCAAGGATCCGAGAGAGGCGATGGTTGCCGTCACACAGAGGGAGAATTCTAGGGTTTCTAATTGGCCAGATATGTGACGAACATAACAGTTCCATGTAACATATACTCACTTAAGTGTACTGGGCCCTTAATGGGCTTCGACGAATTTCTGGGCCGGCGACACGATGTGTTTCATCGAGATGAAGACAGCGAAACACTCCCTATTTCGTCGAAGTGGTTTATGGCGAAATTGTAATTGTTTCGTCGGGTAAAGCTCCGAATCTCAAACAGTTTACAAGTTCTACAAGTTCATGTAACCAAACACACACTTTGATTACATTAAATAGGTAACATATCAAATAAACATCTAAACATATAATCCAACGTGTAAAATTTCAAGGAAAACAAGTCATGTAAGTAAACAACTAAACCATTAACGTGCAATTAAAATGAAGGTGGAATCTTGGAAACTCGAGTTGTCACATTATCCCCAACTTGAGAGAAATTTCGTCCTGAAATTTAGCATGCAGTTACTGAGGAAGCTAGTTAAGTTGCGTGGTTTACTAGTTTTCCTGGGGTGTCACACAGAAGACCCAGGGTACAGGCACCCACCCTTCCAGTTTGCATGTGTTCACATTATTTAGCCAAACTTTGACGAGATTTTGAAAACTTTGAAGGTTCAAAACCTAGTAATCAATCATCCTAGAACAGATGATTAGTTTTCAAGATGGAAACGAAATTTGTGTTCTTATTGTGGTTGTCACCTAAGAATAAGTGACAATATTGTTTTAAAACTAAACACAAGATAACTTGTGTTAGGGTCCTAGGAAGGTTATAGTCTAGGTCAAAGCATTACTAATAACCTAATTCCCTATAACCATTGGCTCTGATACCAACTTTTCTGTCACACCCTGACCACGTAAAAAAACAAAACGTGGCGGAAACGTCGGGGAGTGTTGTAACAGAATCATTGTTTCACAACTATGGAATAAATAATTTTGTTTTATTGAATAAATGAACTTATTGTTTTAATACAATCAAATAAGTACAACTATTATTTTTCAAGTTTTAAAGTCGATAAGGCACGAGTCCATCCTAAGTGTAGCATATATCATCAATCATCACAAAGCAGCACCTGAAACATGTGTAAAAATAGGTACGTCAGCATAAAAATGCATGTGAGATACATAGGTTTTATTGTATTTAGGATTCATGACTTATGAGTTTAAAGAAAAAGTTTTAATAAAAGTAGTCATTATCCTTGCAAAAGGTTTTCTTTTATAAATCATTTATAAGAAATCAGATGTTATAAAATAATAATACATAGGATATGAAATAAGTAAGTAAAATAAGTTTGTATAAAAATATATAGTTTGAAAAATAATATTTTGATTAAAAAATTCATAGTATATATAAAAATATACTTTGGTTTAAGAAAGTTGATGTAGGACCAGTTTTGACATTGTTCGATTGCGTAACGAACGTTCGACGTGCGAAATCCGTGAACGTGCGTGACCGAACACACAATAACGTACTAGAACCGTGATTTTATTTAAGAATATGACATGTACGATACAAAAATCACGTGGAGAGTACTTTCTCTCTCTAGACTTGAATCACCAAAATCACAAATGAGCAAAAAAGTCTTAAACTTTAAATCTAAGGCTGCTATTTATAGGCCTTGGAATTAATGAGACTTCTCATTAATTACCCAAACGCCACCTTGCTAATTCTATCTAAATATTACAATAAGACTTGATTTCTTCGGTTTCTTGCTACGGCTCGAATTGACGAAGGCGATAGACATTAATGCACTAATAATCTCCCCCTTGGATATTGCCACAGTCAATCTCGTAGCATCTTGTCTTTTTCTCTTTCACGAACAGAATCCCTGTGGATCTGTCTTTAGCTTCAATTGCTCTCCCTCTTGGTAGTCTCTTTCTTCAGGCTCCCCCTTTCGTCAAGCTCCCGTGCTTTTAGGATCGACGCCTGGCTTTCCGTAGCAACAGAATCAGAAACCTACACATCTCAACCTCTCGTAAGACAAAATAATTTTGACTCTAAAAGAATTCACTCAAAATTCTCAAACATATAACACACAATATTGTGATTCAAATTAATGAATTCTAAACGTTTGAGGGTTATCTTCCAACTTCTCATCATTTTAACCAAACCAATTGTTCATCTTGTTTAGCCTTTGAGATTTTGAATATCAGCTTTTCAACATCAGTTGTCGAAAATCTTTTTGGATTTTTCAAAATTTCATGCTAAAACACAGTAAAATCTTTTTGGATATTTGTCTTTAATGAAAAGCAGTAAAGAAATATTTACAAACACTATTTTTGTGAGTTTGTGTAAGAGGATCATATCAGTTTATGAGACAAATCACTAACACCGTTGATCTTGATTAATCAGCATATTTTAAAACAAATTTACTTCTGATTGTCAGTATTGTTGTCTACTTAAACCTCTACACAAGTTTTCAATTGATTCAAGATACGAATTTAATGTTTTAGCACTTAAACTTTATTCGAGTGTCCCACCTCTTGAATATACTCCCGTATCCAGATCCCAATGTTCAGTCTTACAGGTGAGTATACTACAAATGATATATGTATATAAATTAAGGGGCATGCGAGGGCCAAGGGATCTCAGGTCGATACTTCCGTATGCGCAGAGAGATATCAGCTTCGACTTTTCGGTGTGCCCCTTTTAGAGGATCTTTTAGCTACAACAGCAATGAATGTCAATTTTATTGTTTAATCAGCTGAGGGCTTATGCTATGTTTCAAGCATTTGCAGAAAGTATTATACAAGGACTAGGTCAGAACTTCCATTCAGCAGAAGTCCCGGGATAATACCCCAGATATCACTGAGTATAAAGACCTAGTATATCAAAAAGAGGGACCTTTCAAACGAGATTTCAGGGGTTACCTATATATCCAAGTAGTGTTCCCCACGAAATAAGCAAGTTTGAATTTAGGTTTATATCTCGAATACAATTTACTAAGTGTGTGAAGTCTACTAACACATTATTAGTAAGACTTGTTTAAAACATTTTTGACTTTACAAATCTTTAGCATGTTGTGACAGTCCACTGATGTACTATCATTTCCTCTTTTTCACAACAAGAACTCATTTTGATTTTTTTCAATGTTTTTGACTTTTTAAAGTTTTCTAATTTTTTAAAATTTTTCTCCCCCTAAAATCAAAATATGTTTCAATTTTGATTTTTTGGGAAAATTTGAAAATACTAAACTGTACAAAGTAAAGTGATAACTTGACGAAAATTGCTTCAATTCTCCATCCACTTGGCGTAAACAATCAGAAATCCCCCTGACAACAAAACTATTTTCCCATTTTGATTTCAAAACACTTAAGTTTATTTTAATCAAAATGGTTTTTCCGGAAAATTAGTTTTGTGTGTCATTTCATAAACTCGGGGTTTCATCACCTTGTTCTTCAAATTACCACTTGTAGGAAAGATGAATCAAGTACAACTTAATGTCCTTAATTTATCTTTTGAAAGTCGAAATATCACTGAAGTGAATTTCTCAAGAAAGATGCCGATTCCTACTCCCCAATTACCAACCTAGGAGTTCCGGCAAGTCAGGTTTTTCTATTTGAATAGTTTCACCCAAGCCTGACTGTCCTTGGGTGATTTTGAATTCTTGTTCAACAATGGTGGAAAATTTGCATCATCCATTGTTAAACCTGAATTCTCAGATTTTACCTCAACACATGGCTCTTCTAGCTTTACCATACCAGATTAATTGCCTGAATGTGGCTTGTCTAATTTTGATGAGTCAGATTCATCGCCGACATGTGGCTCCTTTGTTTTCACAGAAACCGATTCATCGCCAAGAAGTGAACATTTCACTTTCTTTGTTTTGTTAATCTTTCGATTAACAACTTTGTCTTTCTTCAAAATTCCTTTCTCTTTTGTCCTCAGATTTTTATCTGATGAATTCGTTTTGCATGATTTATCATTCTTTGAAAAGCAAGACGATTTATCAGAACTGTTGTTTGGTTTTCCTGAGGTACCCGAGGACAAAATCCTTTCGAGATACTCTCATGCTTTCGTCCTCTTTTTCCTCAGTCTGTCTTTCTGCCCCTGAGAAAGCTTCACTTTCTTTTCTAGAACTTTAGGTTCTTGAACCTTCTGTTCTTTGACTTTCTGTTCTGAAACTTTTAGTTCCTTGGGCTTTTCTTTGACTTTGACTGACTTTATCACCCTTTTCTGAGATATAGCCCTCGATATTTCATTTGATCTCATTGGGCAACCTCTGGCAATGTGACCTTTGATTTGGTATTCATAACATCTTCTTGTCTCAAATCTCTGTCTCTGGCAGTTAACAGCATTGTGTCCTTGAAAACCACATTTGTAACACACCCTGTTATCATACCATGTATCACCTTCACACCAAATGCTCAGATCATAGCATTGTCTAGCTTTGTGGTAGTCATCATTCCTCTTGGAAGCTGGATTTGACTTTTGAGTACTGTGGTTAAACCTGCACCACTTATTACCAACAATTTTTTAGTTTTCATTTTCCAATTTTTGTGGTTTTTTATCACGATTGGATGATCGAACTGATGAGCTTTTATTTTTGTTTTGAACATTTTTCGACTTTTAACAATTTGTTTTTGTTCTACAATCTTCTTAACAGGTTTTTGCTTTGAGCATTCACCTATTTCAGTAGATTGCAAAACAGTAGATTCACCTATTATCAGATTTCTCATCACAATCTTCAACTACGACTTTGTCATTGTTTGTGACATCGTCACTTATTGGAACAGCATTGATCGGTTATGGACAAACATATGATCCAGAAGTCACAAAACCTTTCAACTTATTTTCTAACTCAGCAATTTTATTCCGATCACTTTCAGCTTCTTTTTCAAGCTGAATGATTTTAGCAAGATGAGAATTTATTGCAATTTGTTTTTCAAGATTATTTTTACTAAAAATATCTTTCTCATCTTCTAAAATCTTTATTTGATTTTGAAAATCTTTTTCAATTTTTACTTTTTCATTTTCTAAATTTTGTTTTTGAATTTTCCAAACATTTTCTGATTTTTTAAGATTTTTATTTTCTAAAGTCAAACTCTCTAAATCCCTCAAGAGTTTGGCATTTTCAGATGTCAGATTTTCACAATTTAAACACTTCTCGATCATCTTTACAGTTTCAGCTTTTTTCTCCACTTTGATAGCTGAAATTTCCTTAACCTGCTCCTCTTCCTCTTGAACAATTTCCTTAGGTTTGACTTTTACTTCATCAGTTACTACTTCATGATTCTTCTCTCCTGAATCAGTCTTCAATTTTCTAATCTTTTGATAATCAAGTTCTTGAGCTTGAATCTTCTCGACGAAATCGCTCAAATTGAATCCAAAATATTCACTGTTCTTCTTCCAAGCTAACAAATACGTTCCCCACACATCAATTGGTAAAGCATTCGCCAATTTCTCAACCAACGTCTCATCCATTTTGCTAATGTTCAAGCACTTCATCTCTAAGTATAACTTGACATACCTTTTGATCAACTCTTCTGTAGACTCTCCCTTGATACCTGTAAAATTATCAAATTTGTTCAGTGCTATATAAATTTCAGAACCCATGTTTTGGATTTAAAAGATTTACAATGACGAATTTTCAATCAATAAAAAGATTCACACAATCAAACGAATATCCGATTGAATATCAAAGATTAGGCGACAACGGCTCGAGTGGGGATTCTCTCGGGTAAGGATCCTATTCTTGACAAATCACCTAAAACACGGACAAATGAAACTGATTAGGATCGGGTGGCAGCTTGTTCGAATTGTCACTCGATTTGATGCACTTTAAACTTGAACAAACAAAATTCTATAACCCGAATTATGACCCGATCGGGTGAGTCAACGGGGTCGACTTTCAATGAATAAGACCCACCACTTGATTAATAGTATTGAACGACAAAAAAAATCTGATCACCTTCAAGAATAAACTTTGATTTTCAAGTTATTCTCACATGCCAACACTTTTGAAAATGTCCAACAACAACAGTTTACCATATGCATCTATTTGGCCGCAATAAAAGTCAATCACATGGGCCGACAAAATAGATGATTGGGCCGAACCTGTGACTAAATCTGATTTGGCCTCTCTTTTATTCAAAACATTTCTTAGGGCCGCTCATATTCAACAACTTTTAACAATGATTGGGCCTTTATATGACCTCATGTGCAAAAAAAAAAAAAAATCAACAAGCCGACAATGGTGATGTTCACATGTGCCAACACCTTTTAATTCAACACAATTTTATTTGACCGAAACTTTATATTAAATGCTAAACATTGTTATCATTGGGCATCTCAAATATAATTGTGATTGGGCCGAATATTACAGTGAACCACTTTGGACGGTTTGAATATTATAACCAACTGATTGGGCCATTATATCTTTGAACAATGTGACCGCCAACATTAAAAGTTCAATTGATAATTCAACACAATTCAATTCAGATAAGGGTTCTTTGACATGAATATCATTGGGTCGATAATCTGTTATCCTATGATTGGACCGCTCACTTTTCATACACATATGATTGGGCCGCAAAAATGATCAATTACTTCAATTTGCCAACACAATATGTCCGACAATTTACAATTACACAACACTTTTGATTGGGCCGCTGAATTATATTGATCACATGCAGCCTATTTAACCACTAAACCGACAATATCCGACAATTCAAATTAATGCATCCTAAAATTTTATGTGAATTATATAAACGTGGCCGACATCATCAATTAAAGATCCGACAATCAGTTTTATGTTCTAAAATCTAATAGGGCCGATTATCTGTCTTGGGTTGCAAATCGATGATAATTCAGGCGAAATCAGGAGATTGCCATAAGAGCGAAACCACATAGATGACTAAAAAGCGACACCTCAAACTTGACTAATGAGCGGACCTATACGAGTGAAACCTATGAGCGGAACCACAAAATAATGTCACTATGAGCGTACCTTTGGAGCGAACCTCAAAGTTTGGAATGTCCAAATAAGCGAACCTAGCTGATTATGTGAATTGGGAACAAAAAAAACTTCGATTTCTCGTAAACGGATAGGAGTTTGGATCTGAAACTAGGTAGGGTTATAGATCTGGTGTTTTCGCACAACGTATCAAAAATTCAGCTGATTCGGACCGTAAAATCCTGTTCAATTTGACGAAAAACAGTAAAAAACATGAAAAAATGAGTAGAAGATGAAGAAATGATGCAATTCGGATCTAAAAACGCTGAAATCTGGTACGAATCAATGTGTTTGATCAAAGCAATCGAGCTCCTAGCTCTGATACCACTTGTAGGACCGGTTTTGACGCCGTTCGATTGCGTAACGAACGTTCGACGTGCGGAATCCGTGAACGTGCGTGACCGAACACACAATAACGTACTAGAACCGTGATTTTATTGAAGAATATGACATGCACGATACAAAAATCATGTGGAGAGTACTTTCTCTCTCTAGACTTTCTCCCTCTAGACTTGAATCACCAAAATCACAAATGAGCAAAAAAGTCTTAAACTTTAATCTAAGGCGCCTATTTATAGGCCTTGGAATTAATGAGACTTCTCATTAATTACCAAAACGCCACCTTGCTAATTCTATCTAAATATTACAATAAGACTTGATTTCTTCGGTTTCTCGCTATGGCTCGAATTGACGAAGGCTATAGACATTAATGCACTAACAATTGAATAAATAATATATTAGAATATATTTCAGTTCGAAAACCGTTAACCCAAGTGTACTAAATAACGCCACGGTCTGTAGTGCGATGAAAACACTTATATATAAGAAGTAGCAGCGGCGTATGTCACACCCCGGTGGGCCTGGTGGGGGATTACCGTGACGTAGTTGGCAACAACATAGTCAAACCACACAATATATAAATGCACAGCGGAACCATAAAGATAAATATATTTCAACCATTGAATGTAATATCAAAGTATCACAATCGTCGAAATATAATCCACAGGGGATCCAAAATAAAATATAAGTATCATTGAACAGACGTAGGCATCTTAGGCTTGCGAGACTCTTTATTGATGCTAAGGAGAAATATCCAGCCAATTACGCTTAGAACCTGCATTTAATCTTTTTGGGGAAAATACGTCAGTTTACACTAGTAAATACATTCAACCGACACTTTTGTAAAAATGTTTAATAAAATTGATTTGAATGCACATGGCACAAACTCTTTATAACTTGGGATAATTTATAATTAAATCTTGTAAAAGAATTACATGTTTGCTATGCGTTCGGTCGCCCGGGTCGTGCCGGGTTAAAGGTTAATAGACACGCCACAAAGCATAAGAGCCGTGGAGCGAAAACCAACGGTTATACTTTTAATTTTGTAGACACAATACGGGTGTACGCCTACACCCGTGTGTCGAGGTCGTGGCCATTTCGTAAAATGATGCCAAGGATATCCGGGACATGGTCACTAAGCTCCCAAAAGCGTAAAGCCAACAAAACGTATTTAAATGGGCCAATTAAATTATTCAATTAACCACCATATGATGGAAGATTTAATGCCCGAACAAGCGGTAATTTATATACCGTAACCCAAGCCCGTATAGGGAAAATAAGTTAAAAGTATTTACATGAGCAAGTATTAATCCTTAATAAACATTGCAAGTTTCTTTTACTGGTCTCCTATTCTGGAACGAAGGTTTAAATCAACCTATTAGAATCCTAACGGGTCTTTAATTTAGCCTTAGCTTAGACCGATCAGTTTCGTAGGATATTTACGGTTTAATCGCGTGAAAGGCGAAAACCAGGAATCGAATGTGACTCGGACCCAACAAGTTTGAAGACTTGTTTTATATGGGTAATATAATCACACTCTGGATTTTGAGGTCAAAACAATAAGGTTTGACCCGTTTCGGCTAGTTTATGTAAACTAGTTACATAAGCCGAACCGTGCCCGCAAAAGGCGTAACGGGTAACCGTAAGAGTCCTACACAAGTTTCCTAAGTCAAAATGCTTTAAAAAGGTTGTGGTATCAGTAGGATACTTTCCATAATGCCCGTAACGAGTTTACAGCCAATAAATGCCCCGTAGGGGTATTTTGGTTATTTTTAAGTTTATAAAAAGAGGTTTCTGAGTTCCACAGGAAATCTGAGTTTTCCAAACAGTTCATAAAGTTCAAAATACTTTATTTATTATTTAAAATCAGTAGCAACTGGAATCGGGTCAAAAGACCTTGTAGAACTCAAGTTATGCTTGAAAAGGGTATATTCGGTATTTACCGAACCGATGCCATAACCGCAGGTTATGAGTAGGTTAAAAATAGTTAAAAATCTTAAAAAATTCCAAAATATTATTTTACATCAGTGTGTAAAAGATTAGATTACATGTTACATCAGTGTGTAAAAGATTAGATTACATGTTATATTATTTTAGACTAGTTAGTATACTTATTATCATGTTATATGTGTGTCAAAATAGATTACATGCCATCTACGTTACTGATTATCCTTAAAATCGCAAAATATCATTCTGTTGACTTTTTCTAAGCAAGTTTGACTCGACAATCGGACTAGTTAGAGTGGGAATCAGAGGGTACCCTCTTAGAGGTTTAAAGCCCACATGATTACCAACACATAACTACCTTTGATTCGACAAACCACTGGACCATTTGTGATTTATCGTAAAGTAAATCGTTAATTACGACGGATTGACTATTAGGCTATAACTAAGCAAATACTAAGCCACAAAGGGTTTGCATACTTACAGAAGCTTAGTGCACGACTAGAGATGTTAGAAAAATGCTTGAGAGCTCCAGAGATGATCAAGAGAGCAGGTTTGAGGTGTGTTTCAATTGTGTGCATTACATTGCCTTTTATAGTGAAAAATGGAGCATAAGATCATCACAACAAAGTCTATCATTGCTCATGGATGATCAGCAGGTGTCCCTGAGTGCTAGGGGACATGTAGAGGGCGCCCATGCTTCAATTAATGCATCCAAGATCGTTTAAAAACTCAAACAGTGAATCTGCCCATGTTTACTGCATCTGGCACCTTCACGCGGCCCGCATTAAGGTTCAGGCTAGGCTCACGTGGGCTGCCTGAATCCTAATGTCAGTAACCGTATCTTTATGTGGCTCGCGGCCCGTGTAAAGTTGTTTTATTCTTTAACGCGGCCCGCCTGAGGCCTGTTTCACAAGATTTTCAAATCTTTTGTCATGATTAGAATCTTTTGTCCCCGGTTAGTTTAATTACTACCCGAAAAGCCTTATCTTTCATTGTTGACGCTACTAACCCCTCGCATACGGAATTAATCATAACTTTCTCGTTTTAAAACGGAACTTCCTGAAATTTATATCGTATATTCTAGTGAGCGAAATTTACTGTTACAAAGCCTCGGGTATGTTAAAGGGTCACTCAGAGGTATCATTTAAACATGTTGACACAATTAACCCCTGTAGTTTGTAATCTCTCACTTTCTTCCATATTTCTTAACGTACGATCCATGATTTATCCGTTTGAAGGTAGGAGCATCATTTAGGGCTACTGTACAATACATTTATCCCTCGTTGATATTTTTAACCCTCGAACTTACATACTTTCAATGTTTGTCAACTTTAGTCCTTTATTCCGTATTTACTGCCACGTGTAAACTCAAGACACGTGTCAATACTTTATTGGATGCAAAATTTCGAGGTGTTACATCCTCACCCCCTTAAAAGAAATCTAGACCTCGAGATTTATTGAAATAAATGAGGGAACTTCTCTTTCATCGTGGACTCTACCTCCCACGTGTACTCGGGACCTCTACGGGCATCCCAATTTACCTTAACAATTGGTATATACTTCCTGCGAAGTTTCTAACCTGTCGATCCTCGATCGTCACAGGTTTCTCAACGAATTTTAAGCTCTCGTCAATGTGTACATCTGTATGCGGTATAACCAGTGATTCGTCAGTGAAACACTTCTTTAGGTTACAGATGTGGAACACATTGTGGATACCACTTAGCTCTTCCGGTAAGTTTAATTTGTAGGCAACCGATCCGACAGGTTCGATTACCTCGAAAGGTCCGATATATCTCGGGCTTAGCTTGCCTTTCTTACCGAATCGCATCACCCCCTTCCAGGGTGATACCTTAAGCAATACTTTATCGCCTACTTCGAAATTGAAAGGCTTACGCTTCAAATCTGCGTAGCTCTTCTGCCTATCTCAGGCAGCCTTCAATCGATCGCGGATTTGGACAATCTTGTCCGTTGTTTCAAAAATTTATATCAGGTCCTGTCATTTGGACATCTCCAACTTCTGCCCAGCAAACGGGCGTTCTACATTTTCTACCATATAAAGCTTCAAAAGGTGCAGCCTTAATGCTTGTATGGTAGCTGTTGTTATAGGAGAATTCGACTAATGGTAGGTGGCTATCCCAACTGCCACCTAAGTCGATTGCACATACACGAAGCATGTCTTCCAACGTTTGGATCGTACGCTCACACTGCCCATCTGTCTGAGGGTGGTAAGCCATAGTGAAGTTTAGTTGGGTGCCCAAGAATTGCTGGAAGCTTTTCCAAAAGTGTCACGTGTATCTGGTATCTCTATCAGAGATGATAGACACATGCACTCCATAAAGGGCTACAATCTTGTCTACAAACAATTGGGCTAATATATCGGAGCTATGAGTCTCCTTCATGGGTAGGAAATGTGCTGACTTGGTCAGTCTATCAACTATTACCCATATTGTATCGTTTCCCTTCTTTGTCTTTGGTAACTTGGTGATGAAATCCATCGTTACCATCTCCCACTTCCATTCGGGAAGTTTAGGCTGTTGTAGCAAGCCTGACGGCTTTCGATGTTCAGCTTTCACTTGCGCACAAGTCAAGCACTTTGCTACATAGGTGGCTATAGACTTCTTCAAGCCTATCCACTAGAAATTCGTCTTCAAGTCCTAGTACATCTTATCAGCACCAGGATGAACGGAATATCGGGAACTATGGGCTTCCCGAAGGATAACGTCACGTAGACCTCCATAAATAGGAACCCATATCCTTCCATTCAATCTCAGAATTCCGTCTTTGCCACAAGATAACTGCTCCTCAGTTACCCCGAGCTTTTCATTTGGATAGTTAGCTTCTAACACAGCTTCTTTCTGTGCAGCTAACAATCGCTCATTCAGACCGTTTTTAATTTCAATGCTATTGGCATTGATTCTTATCGGTTTTACTCTCTCTTTTCTGCTCAAGGCATCTGCGACTACATTGGCCTTGCCTGGATGGTATCTTATTTCACAGTCGTAGTCGTTCAGAGTTTCCATCCAACGTCGCTACCTCATATTCAGATCTTTCTGATTGAACAGATGCTGAAGGCTTTTGTGGTCAGAATAGATCACAAATTTAATGCCATAAAGGTAATGCCTCCAAAGCTTTAGTGCAAATACCACGACACCCAACTCCAAGTCATGGGTGGTGTAATTCTTTTCATGCAGTTTTAGTTGTCGTGAAGCATAGGCAATCACCTTGCCCCTCTGCATAAGCACACAACCCATACCGGTGTGTGATGCATCACAATACACGACAAATTCTTCCATTCCGTCTGGCAATGTCAACACTGGAGCATTTCTCAGCTTTTGTTTGAGGATATCAAAAGCTTCTTGCTGCTTTGGTCCCCAGTCGAACTTAATCTTCTTCCTAGTCAGGGAAGTTAGGGGTGCAGCAATTCTTGAAAAATTTTCAATTAAGCGTCTGTAGTATCCTGCTAGACCTAGGAAAATGCGAATCTCCGTAGGTGTCTTCGGCTCCTGCCAATTCATGACAGCTTCAACTTTGGCCAGGAACTGGACCTAGGAAAATGCGAATCTCCGTAGTATCCACCTGGATACCACGCTTACTGACTACGGGTCCAAGGAACTGGACCTCTCGTAGCCAGAACTCACATTTAGAGAACTTGGCATAAAGCTTTTCCTGATGAAGTAGCTTGAGGATACATCGGAGATGCTTCTCATGGTCAGCTTGACTTTTGGAGTAAATGAGGATGTCATCGATGAAGACAATGACAAATTTATCCAAATAAGGCTTGCAAACGAGATTCATGAGATCCATGAATGCGGCAGGTGCATTGGTGAGCCCGAAAGGCATCACTAGGAACTCGAAATGACCATATCGAGTCCTAAATGCACTTTTATGCACATCTTCATTCTTGACCTTCAATTGATGGTACCCTGACCTAAGGTCAATCTTGGAAAAGTAGCTCGCTCCTTGCAATTGATCGAACAGATCGTCGATCCTGGGAAAAGGATACCTATTCTTGATCATCACTTTGTTCAGCTCACGGTAATCGATGCATAGACGCATCGAACCATCCTTCTTCTTGACGAACAGGATTGGCGCTCCCCATGGAGATGAACTTGGTCTAATAAATCCCTTGGCCAGCAGATCATCTAGCTGCGTCCTTAAATCTTTCAGTTCTGTGGGTGCCAATCTGTAAGGCGCTCTTGCTATAGGCGCGGCTCCTGGAATGATATCAATACTGAACTCCACTTGTCTGTCTGGTGGCAAACCAGGCAGTTCTTCCGGGAAAAGTTCAGGATAGTCGGAGATGACTGGAATGTCTTCAATTCTGGGCTTCTCCTCACTGATGATTACCTGTGCCATATAAATGACACATCCTTTCTTCAAACATCTGGACGCCTTTAGCATAGATACTTGTGCGGGCAATCCATGTCGAGTATCACCTTGGACGATAAGCGGTTCTCCAGACGGAGTCCTGATTACCACTTGTTTTTGGTTGCACACGATTTGGGCTTGGTTATGCGACAACCAATCCATACCCAATACTACATCGAAACGAGCGAGCTTAAAGGGTAACAGGGATAAAGGAAATGAGTGGTTCCTAATGGATATAACACATCCGTCTAAAAGAGTTGAAACTGTCCCCATAGTCCCATCAGCTAGTTCTACTTCATATTTTACATTCAAGGTTTTAACAGGCAATTTTAATAACTCGCAGAACTTATCATCCACAAAGGATTTGTCTGCTCCAGAATCAAATAAGACTCTTGCGAAAACATCATTGATAAGGAACGTACCAGTTATGACATTGTCGTTCTGGATAGCTTCTTTAACATCCATCTGAAAGACCCTCGCGTTAGTCTTTTTACCTTCTTTAGATTTCTTTGCTATCTTTGGGAAGTTCGTCTTGATATGCCCCTTCTCATTGCAACTGTAACAAGTTGCATCCTTGAGTTTCTTGCACTCAAGGGTCCTATGCTCTAAGGACTTGCATATCTCACACGGCTTCGGTGGGGATTTCTTCTCAAATCTACACCTTCCAAAGTGGTGCTTCTGACAAACCTTGCACAAGGGCTTGTCGCCTGATTGTCGTTCATTTCTCTTTTTCTCTGACCCCCTCTTGTGGTTACGATTGCCTCGGTGCTTCTTGCGGGATTTACGTGAATAATCATCCTCACGTTTCCTCTTCTCACTATCAGCATTTCTCAACGATCTTTGTCTCACTGCATCAAGCGTGAGAGACCGAGATATATCTGCCATGAATCTGAAGGTAGCAGGCCTAGAAGCATTTACGATAGCCTTTATTTCTGGGGCCAAACCACCAATGAAGCGCGCAATCCGTTTGGGTTCCGGTGTTACTAGATACGGAACCAATCTCGACAGAGTGTTGAAAGTCAAGAGATATGCCTGGCAATCTAGGTTTTCCTTGATGGCAGCCATAAATTCCTCCCATGTCATGCTATACAAAACAGCCTTCCCAGAGGCTTGAACCAGAGATCTCCACCATGCCAGGGCTTCACCCTTGAACGACTGCGAAACAAACTTCACCAAGTCTCTCTCTACACAACCACTGATGTCCACCACAGTGTTCATCTCGTCTAACCAGGTCATACAATCTACAGCGCCCTTTTCTCCAGTGAAATCTCGGGGTTTGCAAGATATGAAATACTTATACGTGCAACCCCTAGCGCATGGTGTATCATCGTCTACCTTCTTCTTAGGGTGGACGCTAGTCTCATTGGATGAGTGTCTATCGTCGTCCTTCTTAGGCTTAAACGGAGTCGAGGGTGGTTTGCTGTGAGATTTAGAGTGGGTTTTCGGATTTGAGTGTGGTGTAGATAGGTTCTGCTTCGGGACTCGGTGTATTCTTCGTACTGCCGATCCAAGGCTGCCTTATCAGCGTTGTCTACCAAAGCCTTTAGTTCAGCGCCCGTTAAATGAATCTGGGCATTATCATTGTCATCCCCCATCGAATGACTATTAACTCCACTTGGTTCAGCCATTGTAACTTGAATCTGCTACAGAAGATAATGACAAAGTTTTATTTAGGAGTTTATTATGGAATTGTCTTTTATGGCAATTCATTAACCATGGTAAACATAGACCATATTTGGTTAATTTGTTACTCGCTGTTATTTAGGATTTGAATATAACTTTATCCTAATTACAAATAATATCGTTAGTGGCACAAAAGCCTAGTCACAAGGACGTTTTTATAATATAAGCCGGGATTATAGAGAATCATGGCATGGAGGTTTGAACCATAGTCCTTTTACCCTTTTCTGACAGGGAGTCATAGACTACAACTGTCCTTTGTCTTATTTGACAATAAGTATGGCCCGTAGGCACCACATCACTAATGCATGTTTGATAATTGGTCATCTTTATTGACGACTTAACCCTTGATTCACAAATCATTTATTTGGGTTTTGGAATCTTTTGAAGGATTTTTATATAAGAATGACGCGTGCGATTTTAACGAATCACATCTGCCAAGAACGTTAACATGTTTACAGAGGTTAACAGGAATCCGAATCTTTTAATCAGGTCTTACCATCTTGGCTGGGTCTTATAATGACACCAGGCTAGGTTTCACCATTAAGATTCTTTATTTGGTAGGCAGATTAAATTAAAAAGAATGATTTTTGCTGTATTTCATATAAGAATGTATCTTATCACAGAAATGAAATTCATAACTTAACATTCCATTAATCCTAATCACGATTACATACTGCCCTAAACAGGACTTTTCAAATAGACAAATACCTACGCAGAGGTTATCAGAAAACAAGTCCACACAAGGACCAAATACATATATAGATGTCCGCACAGGGACTAAAAGATAAATCCACACAGGGACTGAAATGCAATTGTCCACGCAGGGAATAAACATATTAAATGTGCACACAGGGACTAAAACAAACAGATGTCCACACAGGGACTTGATTTAAAATATGAATTACATTAGAACATATAAAGACTAATGGTCCTGTTTCTTTTTCTTGCCCTTCAATAGGTTCGCCAAACCCTTTAGGAATCCTCGGTTGTTCTTGCGTTCCTCCTCGAAATCTCATTCCCCACGATTTAAACGGTGAAGGATTTCTTCCTGTTCTGGTGGGGAAAAACGTGGTTGTTGCGATGGTTGTTGAACCGGAGGTCTAGGAGGTGCTGGATACCCATGAGCTAAGTAATCTGGTCTCCAAAGGTTTCCATAAGCTCCGTCGGGATGGAGGGCATTGTACCTACCCGCTACCACGTATGGGTCGGCTTCATAATTATAATTGTAGTGCGTGCGAGACGACTGCTCAAACGGGTTGTACGCTGAGGGACCCGTGTATGCCGGTATTGGGTTATCATACCCAAATGGTGGCGAAGATGGTGCAACTGTTGCAGAATTCGCCTTTTGAACTGGACTTGAAGGTCCTCCTTCTTGCAGTGGCGGATAGTGACTACCACTGGAGTGTCGAGGGGTGCTGAAATGGAATTCCCCTCTTCTAGTGGACATACGTGCACATGATCTTCTACGCCTTGGCGGATCAGGAGGTGCTTGCTGATTTTGTGGCGGAGGAGGCGGTGGTGTAACTGGCACGAAACGTGGATCCTCGGAGGGATCTTGCTTCTGCTGCTGTTGCTGGTGAGATGTTTGATGAGAGGGTGTAAAATACCACTCATGTTGGTTGAATAACGCCTGGAAGCTATCTGGACCCTGATAGGGTGTTCCATGAAAAGAAGATCCGTCAGAGATCTCAATAGGGTGCGTGGGAGTACCGCGCGCATGTTCTATGGGATCCGTATCCTCGTACATATTTACCGCGTTATCTTCGGAGAAATGGTCTTCGGGTCCTAATGGGTTAAAGCCCGTCGGTTCCTGGATATAATCAGCCGGGTTGAACTGACTTTGGAAGAAAGGAGTAGGATCGCCAAAGGCACGATGCGAAACAGAACGTTGGAGGGGTATATAGGAAGGTTGAGGGTTACTGGGATCATTCTCAGAATTTGGTCCAAACGAGTGACGGTATGAAGGTGTCGAGCTATGCGAGGTAGAATGTCTTGCAGGTTCAAAGAGGTTCCTTCTTCGTCTCTGTGGTTCCTCACTCCTGGTACTGGAAGGAGCTCGCATGTTCGAAGGTCCGGCCTCGTGATCATTATGAGTAGTGATCAGCCCTTTGCCTCTTCCCCCTCTTCTAATTGCTGGCGGCATATTTCCTGCTTAACAAATCTTTAAATAACAGTAAATGATAAAAGACAAACTGGAATAACAATTCGAATTTTGTCCTATGTTCTTGTCTAGACTCAAGTATGTGCAATTGTGTCATTGAGATTAAACACATAAGGATAGTGTTTAATTCACTCAACGTTGGCTCTGATACCAACCTGTCACACCCCGATTTCCACGTGTATCACCGGTGGGCCCGGTGGGGGATTACCGTGACGTAGTTGGCAACAATATAGTCAAACCACACAATATATAAATGCACAGCGGAAGCATAAAGATAAATATATTTCAACCATTGAATGTAATATCAAAGTATCACAATCGTCGAAATATAATCCACAGGGGATCCAAAATAAAATACAAGTATCGTTCAACAGACGTAGGCATCTTAGGCTTGCGAGACTCTTTATTGATGCTAAGGAGAAATATCCAGCCAATTACGCTTAGAACCTGCATTTAATCTTTTTGGGGAAAATACGTCAGTTTACACTGGTAAATACATTCAACCGACACTTTTGTAAAAATGTTTAATAAAATTGATTTGAATACACATGGCACAAAATCTTTACATGTTTGCTATGCTTTCGGTCGCCCGGGTCGTGCCGGGTTAAAGGTTAATAGACACGCCACAAAGCATAAGAGCCGTGGCGGGAAAACCAACGGTTATACTTTTAATTTCGTAGACACAATACGGGTGTACGCCTACACCCGTGTGTCGAGGTCGTGGCCATTTCGTAAAATGATGCCAAGGATATCCGGGACATGGTTATTAAGCTCCCAAAAGCGTAAAGCCAACAAAACGTATTTAAACAGGCTGATTAAATTATTCAATTAACCACCATATAATGGAAGATTTAATGGCGAACAAGCGGTAATTTATATACCGTAACCCAAGCCCGTATAGGGAAAATAAGTTAAAAGTATTTACCTGAGTAAGTATTAATCCTTAATAAACAATGCAAGTTTCTTTTACCGGTCTCATATTCTGGAACGAAAGTTTAAATCAACCTATTAGAATCCTAACGGGTCTTTAATTTAGCCTTAGCTTAGACCGGTCAGTTTCGAAGGATATTTACGGTTTAATCGCGTGAAAGGCGAAAACCAGGAATGGAATGTGACTCGGACCCAACAAGTTTGAAGACTTGTTTTATATGGGTAATATAATCACACTCTGGATTTTGAGGTCAAAACAATAAGGTTTGACCCGTTTCGGCTAGTTTATGTAAACTAGTTACATAAGCCGAACCGTGCGCGCAAAAGGCGTAACGGGTAACCGTAAGAGCCCTACACAAGTTTCCTAAGTCAAAATGCTTTAAAGAGGTTGTGGTATCAGTAGGATATTTTCCATAATGCCCGTAACGAGTTTAAAGCCAATAAATGCCCCATAGGGGTATTTTGGTTATTTTTAAGTTTATAAAAAGAGGTTTCTGAGTTCCACATGAAATCTGAGTTTTCCGAACAGTTCATAAAGTTCAAAATACTTTATTTATTATTTATAAATCAGTAGCAACTGGAATCGGGTCAAAAGACCTTGTAGAACTCAAGTTATGCTTGAAAAGGGTATATTCGGTATTTACCGAACCGATGCCATAACCGCAGGTTATGAGCAGGTTAAAAAAAATTAAAAATCCTTTACAAATTCCAAAATATTATTTTACATCAGTGTGTAATAGGTTTGGTGTCGAAATTTGGCTTTAGATAGGCTTTATGCTAAATGCGCCGTTTAATTACTAAAGTTTTCGTAATTGCGCTATTTAGCATAACTCTCATTCTAGACCTCAGATTGACGTGAAATTTTAGGGACATGCTTAGAAATCAGTGACTAAGATTATTGTCCTTTCACATGTCCAAAATTCTCGTTTAAAGTGAAAAGGGCGTTACGGTCAACTTTTAAACATTTATCGGAAAGGTGTAAAAGGCTTGGACAAACAACGAACCGGTCACAGAGGGTTATACCATCATGTAACCTGGTCCTAAGAGAGTCCTAAGGCATATCTAAATTATACTAAACCGGGTCAGAACTGGAGTCAAAGCGAAAGTCAAGGTTTTGCGACTTTCGGTTCCGAACCGGGTTAATATAGCAAATGGTCGGATCAAACAAGCTTAGACTAGTTAATATACTTATTATCATGTTATATGTATGTCAAAATAGATTACATGCCATCTGCGTTACTGATTATGCTTAAAATCGCAAAATAGCATTCTGTTGACTATTTCTAAGCAAGTTTGACTCGACAATCGGACTAGTTAGAGTGGGAATCAGAGGGTACCCTCTTAGAGGTTTAAAGCCCACATGATTACCAACACATAACTACCTTTGATTCGACAAACCACTGGACCATTTGTGATTTATCGTAAAGTCAATCGTTAATTGCGACGGATTGACTTTTAGGCTATAACTAAGCAAATACTAAGCCACAAAGGGTTAGGCATAATTACAGAAGCTTAGTGCACGACTAGAGACGTTAGAAAAATGCTTGAGAGCTCCAGAGATGATCAAGAGAGCAGGTTTGAGGTGTGTATCAATTGTGTGCATTACATTGCCATTTATAGTGAAAAATGGAGCATAAGATCATCACAACTAAGTCTAGCGTTGCTCATGGATGATCAGCAGGTGTCCCTGAGTGCTAGGGGACATGTAGAGGGCGCCCATGCTTCAATTAATGCATCCAAGATCGTTTAAAAACTCAAACAGTGAATCTGCCCATGTTTACTGCATCTGGCACCTTCACGCGGCCCGCATTAAGGTTCAGGCTAGGCTCACGCGGGCAGCCTGAATCCTAATGTCAGTAACCGTATCTTTATGTGGCTCGCGGCCCGTGTAAAGTTGTTTTATTCTTTAACGCGGCCCGCCTGAGGCCTGTTTCACAAGATTTTCAAATCTT
Source organism: Helianthus annuus (assembly GCF_002127325.2). Taxonomy (NCBI): domain Eukaryota; kingdom Viridiplantae; phylum Streptophyta; class Magnoliopsida; order Asterales; family Asteraceae; genus Helianthus; species Helianthus annuus. The sequence goes on along the minus strand of NC_035449.2, from coordinate 172,940,107 downwards.
TTGTCATGATTAGCCTGACCTTTCGGTTCCGAAGGGGTAACTTTGCGATTTGGGCCTCGATTATTTACGAATAAGGGCCTTGCGACTTTTACCCGCATTGTTAAGTCCCCGGTTAGTTTATTTACTAACCGAAAAGCCTTATCTTTCATTGTTGACGCTACTAACCCCTCGCATACGGAATTAATCATAACTTTATCGTTTTAAAATGGAACTTCATGAAATGTATATCGTATATTCTAGTGAGCGAAATTTACTGTTACATAGCCTCGGGTATGTTAAAGGGTCACTCAGAGGTATCATTTAAACATGTTGACACAATTAACCCCTGTAGTTTGTAATCTCTCACTTTCTTCCGTATTTCGTTCCGTACGATCCATGATTTATCCGTTTGAAGGTACGAGCATCATTTAGTGCTACTGTACAATACATTTATCCCTCGTTGATATTTTTAACCCTCGAATTTACATACTTTCAATGTTTGTCAACTTTAGTCCTTTATTCTGTATTTACCGCCACGTGTAAACTCAAGACACGTGTCAATACTTTATTGGACGCAAAAATTTCGAGGTGTTACAGCGTATCTACCATTTTTTCATCACATTACACCCGTCCCGTTATCTAAACACTAACCAAAAACTAGTCGTTAAGTAAATAATATATTAAATATACTTTAGTTGTTAAAATAAAAAATTATCAGTAGTATATCAAAAGTATACTTTGGATTTATAAATAACATATTAAACTATGCTTTGGTTATGAAAATAACATATTAAACTATGCTTTGGATTCTGAGAATAACATATCAAACTATGTTTTACTGATTAACAACATATATGCTGGTTTTGTACAATATCACATATGAGAGCACATCAAACTATACTTTTGGGAGTATAACTTCATATACAAAAATAATGTGATTTAAGAATTCATTCAAACCTAGTGCATCAAAATACACCTTTGAGACTATAGAAATACCACAAAGGCAATTCCTATTTGGATGGAGAAACAAATTGGTTTTAGACATTCCATGACAACAGGAATGGGGTGTCAAATCCTATAGCGCTATATCATACTACCAACCGGTCTGGTGAACAAAAATAAGTGCTATTCCAACAATTAATTTTATATTTTTTGAAAAATCAGTGTTTAAACCACAAATAATCATTCAGTTTGTCAAAAGATAAGTATTAACATGTATATACTTTGAAATCATGAAAATAACAGATAAGTACACATGCTTCACCCCGAAACAGTTTGAAAACAGTAAAAGAGGGGACTATGTACTCACCTATGAGTCCTTAGAAGTCTTTGACCAACTACCAAGCAAACCTATAGGGAGCACGGAATCAAACGACACCTAATATTGGTAACTACATAAATAAACCGGCCCTAAATCGGGAGATCGGATAGTATGAGGTCTCGTGAACCAAATGAGCGTGGGAACTCATATGATATGGTTTAACAAGGCCTACTTTGGTAGCTTACGACCCACCAAATGAGCGTGAAACATATTCTAAGTGCTTACGACCCATCACGACCCGTTTTGGTAGCTTACGCTACTTTAACGCGTCGTTTGCGTAAAACGCGTTCGGACCGCCTAACTAGTCCTATGACAAGTATTATATGCCTAAACGTGTTTAATTATGTTACATAATAAGTTAAGTGTCAAAAGTTTGGGTTACATATGCTTAAATATCAATTATGCATAAAAAGGGTATTTTGGTAATTTACCTAAGGCATATAAACTACCTATCATACAACTACTTAAACGAAGTGATCATAAGGTATAACCTTGGTAATTTACCAAGCGGGTCTAGTTCGAAAGTCTAAGCGGTTGATTAGACCGCTTGACTTACGACACTGCATAAGCACTAATCTAAAAGTGATGAGCTAAACATGCTAAAACATGTTTAGTTAAGTTAGAAAACAGGTTTGGTATCAAAACAAACGGTTTTGATACCTATAAGTAGCTTGGTTACAAAATACGCGAGAATACGCATTTTGGCCGAAGCTACGACTCGTCACTGAGCCTAGATAACGTGGTAATCAGTAGGTATAGTTGCTAGGGACTATAACCATCGTGATTACGCTCACGTTATGATGTTCAAACGAACTTCGCGTTGACCATAAACTGGTCAATGCAGAAAGTCAAACACGGTTTGACTTTAATGCTAAAAAAGAATGAAAAGAACAAAAGAATACTTACAGAAGGTCCCCGCAAGATTTGACCTTATTCACTCTCAGGTAGGAAGCATATACTTCCACTTATAGAGCATAAATTAGATCAAATTGTGGGTTTTGAGCAAGGCATGGGGGGTATTTATAGGAAATGGACCACCGTTAGGATCTTTCATCGAACAACGTGCCTCAATCTCTACCGTCCATGTGTGCCCCTTGTTTTGGGAAACCTTGGGCACCCATAGAATGGCCCCTAGTTTTCAGAAATACCATTTGCATGTGGGTTTAAGGGGTATAACAGCTGTAAACAGCTGGTTTCAACAATTCTGCACATATGGGACATGGATACGGACCTCATCCATAAGTGGATACGGTCCGCATGGACCTTGCAGACCAGTAACTTTCACAGATTGGCCAAACAGGCCCCTGTGACTCCAAACTTGATATTTGATGCATTTTTGATGCGTTTAAGCCCCGTTAACCCCATTTCAAAGCTTTAAAATGAAGTTAAATTATAGGGAACTTAATTTATGATCAAAAATATCTCGGATGTCGGTTCATTTGGTCATACGGTTGCGTTATTCGGTTATTTACGACGGAAGTCGTAACAGACGCAAAAACGATCCAAATTAAGCGACGAATGGAATTTTATCAAGCCAATCACTAAAACATAACATTTTAATGATTACATAAATATTTGGATGTCCGGATTATTCAGAACGTAAGATATGCACGAAAATGCAAACTTATGCACTTTTTGACGCTTTTAGTCCCTGAAATGACCAAAAGTTTATTTTTGCGCACCAAACACCTCAAAACCTATTTCTAAGCTATGTAAAGGATATTTAGGGCATATTTAACTTATGATCAAGTTTCGGAAGGTTCGTTACTGTACAAATCGGTATAGTTTCGTAGTTTGACACAATTAGTCCTTGTGATCGAACAAACTTGATTTCAACACACCAAACCCTCCAAAACTTATTTGTAAGTTATGTAAAGGTTATTTAACGTATGTTAAGCCTATTTCACTATTACGAAGTGTTTGTTGCATTAAACTGGTTATATTTACGCATCAGAGCGCGTATAACCTTCCAGAAAGCGATTTAAGGCTTGAAATTGAACAGGAAATGATATGTGCAAACGATACACATATTTATACAAATCCCAAGTATGAAATACAATATTTCATTGGTTTGGCATTTTTTAGATGGTTGAAGTGACACAGGTGTCACATTCTGATTATTTGATTGACAGAGTTTATCCTACTGTTGCAGGTCTTGAAGCTTTTCAAAATAAAAAGACAGAAGTTACGGATATCGGTAAGAAACAAAGTGTCAAGTATAACAAGTGTCCGCCTCCGATCTGGGAAAGTTATTCTCTCAGAAAACCAAATGAGTAGCAATTTAAATAGGCAGTCAACATAAAGTTAAAGTCTGAAACCATTGATGAGCTACCAGACAACATTGACGTCACATTCACAGCGTCTGACACTGATCATGAGTCTGAGTTATTAAAGAAAGTGGTCGATTAGGTGTTGGATATGGATGAAGAGTCAAAGTCGGAGTCTAAATCTGAAAGTTCGAGTTCATCAGACAAGAGTCCGAGTTCACCAGTCAAATGGGTTTACAATAAAGAATTTTTGTTATCAAAAAATAAATTGAATGATGAACCAATGAAAGTGGCATATACTTTGAATGATTCGGCCAAATTATATTCTGATGAGGAATTTCCAATAAGAAGTGTTAAAACTGAACATATTAAACTGGTTTTTCAAATTAATAGAAATTAATATTTCTGAAATAAAAGATGTAAATCTTACTGAAAAACCTAAAAATACACTTCAAGGGTTCAACAAAGATTGAACAAGAAAAAGGGTTACAGTTCTGGTTCAGGTTATCGAAAGAAACCAAACCATAATGGTAATTTCAAGAAGAAGGGATTGGGTTTTATTCCACCTGAAAATTATAAAAATGAGAAAAATTATAAACCAAAAACTAAATTTGTATCAGGTACAATGTTAGGATCGAAGGCTCTCATGATTGTGTTTGTTTGTATAAGTTTAACATTCAGAGTATATTAAATTACGTAAAGTGCTGCGGAAATGAATACAAACTTTGCAAACACAATTCAAAGAAGAGAATAGTTTGATAAACAATTGCTTTTCATCAATCGAAAGGTTACAAAGCAAATCAAAAGATTACAAGCATGCTTACAATACTAAGCTCCCCCTCAGCCTGATACTCCAAGGTTGGTTGTTCAAGATGAAAGGATTGAATTGAGGAGAAGAACTCACTCAAAAGGATCAAATGTAACAATACAGAATACTGTTACATTTATAGACAATCCAAGCCACTGAAGCATCTCAGCTGACGTCACCATGAAAGTGACATCTAACAACCTAACAAACTCTATCTACTGATCTATACAACAACTGCTTTGCTAACTACTGATATTGCATTACATTACATGAGATGAATAAAACTGCTGCTGCATCATTCCACTACGGTGAACCCAGCAGTGCTTGTCATGATTAGCAGTGCTTGACTCAAGGCAGCAGATTGAACAGCATGGCTTTTTGTCTTCATCAGTCCTTGAGTAGAACAGCAGTTGTAGGTCAGCAGATGTTTATAGAGGCAGTACTTTGGAGCATATCAGATGTTTGAGCCACTTTCAAGGGGAAAGCAAAGTCTAAACTGCTGCTTATTGTGAGTCCACTGTTGTGATCCGGTTTTGGCTTTCATTATCTGTTCCTCTGGTAGGGTTCAATCCCAACAATCTCCCACTTGAACAGATAATGCCAAAACCCTTCATTATACTGGACCTTTATTCCTCATCAGAAGTTCCTGAGCCTGCCTCTTAAATTCTTCTTCAAAATTCTTGGAACTTGTGTCATCATCATCCCTACACAGTGTAAGTTCAAGGAGATCCTACAAATCTTCAACACTAAGGCCTAGTGCTTCTTTCCTTGATATGTACTTCACTTCACCATTGGTTCTGACTAGAGTCAATACGTGGGTCTTTTGATCAGATATCCACTTTAGTATTTTTAAACCTAATGGGTTTCTTAGGAGATATTTATTCTTTGATAAGTTTGGGGATGATGGCCTTATGAACACTTGCAGACTTTCAGATATTCTTTTGAAGGATAGTTCAGTGACATTGTTTGCTGCAGCTATGTCTTCTGCAGTTTCTTTTTCAATATTCTCTTGCCTTTCAAAGTCTGTCACGCCTGTCGAAGTGTTTGGTGATGCAGGCTTGGTTAATACCTTCTTAAAATGGTTCTGATGCTTTGTTTAGCTCTCTTCTTTTAGACCCATTTTCATGATGGTATCATTGAAGTACTCAGCTTCCTTTTCTTTGACCTCTTCTTCAGACAGTTGTTTTCCTTCTTCTTGGTTTGTCACAAGAGTAGGATTGTCTGCTGATTTGAGCATTGTTCTGAGGTTTTCTATCTGCTGTTCAAGCTTCTTCATTTGTTTATGCTTCTTTGAAGTGCTTGAAACAGTTATTTTTCTTTTCTTCAGCCTTTCATAGGCTTCATCAGTCTGATGCTTTGACCATTTTGATATGGCTTTAGCAGTATCCATTTTTGCATCCACCAACTCCTTTTTCTTCCTTTTGTACTCAGTAGTTAGGTCAGCAATGAGCTTTTTCTATTTGCTCCAGTTTGGAGCATTCTTCTTTCTTTTAGGATCATTCTTAATTTTTTCAATCCTCTCTGCAACATGCTTTAAAGAAACTATTGGCCATTCTTCGAACTGTTCTTCTTCAGCAGGATAGAATTCCTCTTTCATGATGTAGGCTAGATATTGTTTTCTTAAATTTTTTCGTTAATCAGCCTTTTCTTTGTTCAGTTCTTGTGCAAATTGTTCCATTTGCTTTACTTTTGAGAGGAAGAATTCCAGTTTTTCAGCAATGGCCTCATCACTTAGACCTTCACTTTCAACTTTAGCTCTTATCTTAGCTTGTCTTGCCTTGAGTTTGAGATACTCATCCATATCCTCTGGTGCCATAGAGCCTATAAGTGAGGGGAATCTTCTTTTTGAAGGATCTTCCTCAGTATTGAATTACCTCATCTCATTTTTGATAGCTTCTAAATCTAGTGGATATTTTGCAGCATTAGGATCATATATGTTCTCATCGGCAGAGATTGGCTTTCTTTTTCTGGTGAAGAGCTTTGGTTGTGATGTAGGAAAGGTGATAGCAGTGGTGGATGGTTGACTAACAGTGGTTGAAACAACTGGTGTCTGAACTGCTGTTGTCGTTACAACTACTGATGTATCAGCAGATGTCTTCTACTTTTGATCAGGGGTTGTGATGGCAGGGGTTTGAGTGGTGATGAGTGGTTGACTAACAGCAGTTGAAACAACTGGTGTTTCAACCGCTGTTGTCATTACAACAGATGTTGTAACATCTGTTGTCTTCTGCTTTTTGGCAGGAGGTGATGATGGGGTGGCTGTTTTTGATGGTGACAATGATTTTGGTGCTGTAGACACAGATGGTGGTGGAGCAGTAGTTGTGGTGGTGTGTGGTGATGTGGTGTGTGTTGATACTGCAGTTTTGGTTTGGCTATTTTCTGGCTCAACATATATACCATCATCAATTCCCTTTTTCTTCCACTTGATCTTCTCCCCCTTTTTGGCATTATCTGGGAACGGGTCATTCATGAAAAGAACAGTGGAGGGAACCTTTCCAGAGGCACTTTGAATGTGAGCCTTTATAGCTTTAATATCTGCCTGAGTATCCTTAAATCTTGATTCCACCATATTTGTCAGCTTTTGTACATGTATAGCATGCTGCAGATCTGCCATCTGTTTTTTTCTTTCCAGCAGTGGTTGGAATAAGTTCCATAACTCCTTTGCAGCAGATGCTTGTTGAGTAGGTGCTTGAGCAGGAGCAGTGGATTGGGCTTTCTGAGCTTTTAACAGCTGCTGCACCATATCCTTTATCTCAGCAACTGAGGTTTCCAGGTTTTCAATCCTGGCCGTCAATTCCTTATATTTTGAATCATCACCTGAATTAACAGGATCATCTGAATCCCCACTAGCAGTGGTTGTACCAATGTGTGACTTTGGAACTGAATCCCAGAAGTCATTCATTGATGCCCTTTGTTCTTGGTACTTGGGACTTCTTTCTTCAACACTAGTTAACCTTTTCAGGGTACCAGAGGGCAATACATACTCACTGGTGGTTATTATAGATGTTATTGTAGAAATTGCCTTCAAGGGAGTCTTACTAATGAAACAACTACCCAAATGCATATCTGTTGATCCAACATTTGTAGTTGCTGCTCCGCTTGAACTACTGACAGGAATTACTTGTAACTCCTGCAGTGTAACCTCCTCGGTTGTTTCTGTGATAACAGAGATGTCAACATCAGACCCAGTCACCTGTGGAAGTATACTCGCAGTGATAAGTGATTGAGAGGAACTAGTTTGTGTCTGAGTAACATCAGCTGCATGCAACAAGGGTAAAGTGGATGGTGGTATTATGTGGGGTGAGGGTAAAGGGGTTGAAAGAGACATGTCCTTGGGATCAGGACTGTGGAAGATGGATCCGAGTGGGTCGAGAGCTTCATATTGTGGTATCCCTGTGTTTACAACCTGATCCTTTTGTGAGGATGCAGGAGGAGTTTGAGGCAAGGGTTGAGATCTTTCTTCCATCTACTATGAGGAAGTAGCAGCAGTGGTTATTGGTGACTTTTGTGCTGTCACTGGCATTGACTCTGGGATCTCATCTTCCAGAGGTGCCTTTGGATTGGGTTTGGTGGACTTTCTGGATGATTTCTTTTTAGTTCTTTTTGTGGTGGCAGGTGTGGGTTTCAAAATAGTGGGTGTGCTGCTTTGATCACCTGGAGCAGTGGGCTCAGCAGCAGATACCTGAGGAGCAGTTTCATCTGCTAAATTCTGCTCAGGCACCTCTGCTTTTGTTTTTATTGGTGCCAACATTCTAGAAAATGTTTCAGGCGTTAAGCCATTTATTTTAAAAGGAGAACCTTGTTTGAGCAAATCTTCATCTTTCTTTTCAAATTTTTGTTCAAAATAGTAGCTTAAAAATCGTGGAAAGAGCAGAAATGCTTTGGTGTCAACGTTTTTTACCATTTCATTAAAAATTTCCTGGGAGTAATTGTAATCTTTGTTGTTTAAAATAGCATATCCCAGACATTGAATTTTTAATGGTATTTCATTGAAGGATATTGTTTTATTTGAAGCACACATCAAAAGAGTGTGAAACAAAAACCTGGGTGCAGAAGGAAAATAACCTTTTTGTAAGGTATCCTTTTTAGGTTGTTCTGCATATCCCCTGTTCAGAAAATCATTTTTCAACTCGGTTTTTGAGAAAGAAATTTTACCCTTTTGATTGTCGAGTTTAAAGACTTCTGAAATAGATTGTGGAGTGATTTGGATAGCTTTACCCTTTATTGAGGAGTTTATGGCTTTGATGACATCATCTTGTTTCTCAAGAGTGGCATTTTTCCAGAACTCTCTCTGGGTTTCTTGGTAGATGGGAGCATCTGCTGTTAACAAAGTTTTATACTTTGATGCAGATATGATGTCTATGATGGAATTGAAGGTGTTGTCGGTTGTGGGTTTTGTGAGAATACCAAAGTAGTTGTGAGAAGCTTTGTATGGTATTTCGTTTGTTTCAGCAGCCATTTGAGTGGCGTCTTTAGGAGCGGATGAAGAAGATGATTTTGATTTTGACTTCGATTTTGATTTCGTCATTTTTAATGAAGAGGATCGAAGAGAGTTTTTGTGAAGAAGAGTGGGAAACTGCTTTGAGAAGAGAATTTTGGAATTCAATTCGACGGTGTGAGCCCCTGTTTGGGTTTAATCAGGGTTTTATTTTAGGGAAAAAGTGAATGCTGATGTGGCAGCAGTTATAATGATCTGATGGCTAAAAGTTGACCACGTGCCAACCCCTGATGAAATGGTAAATAATGGAGGACAGTTGTTTTGACAGCCACTGATGGATCAACCATCAGTAGTTAGAACGGTAACAAAATGAGGCAGTGGATGATTTTTACTATCAGTGGATAGTATATCAGTGGATAGAACAATGATTTTGAATATCAGTGTTTTTGAAAGAGCAGGGGTTGACTTTTCAACAGAGGACAGACTTTTAGAGGGCAGATGTTGAGGCACAACAGCAGTTAAGGGACAACAGTGAATGAAAATAAAATGAAGACCATTAGTGCAACAACTGATAGTGCAGAAGTGTTTTAACTTTTGACAAATAATGTTAGCATCTACTTGTTCAGATGTAGGAATTGATTTTGTCTTGTGTAAACACAATATCTTGTCCGACATCTGTTGAGCACCAGAATTGCTATTCTTAACAAAATACATTTTAGATGTATATTATCAAGTTTAAAATGCCAGCAGTTATCTTCGGAAATCTCTGTTCAAGGTTTTGCCACATGTTCATTATTCCTGATAGTGGTTTAGCATCCCAGATGATGAAGACTTTTCTAATAAGGCTACTCATTTTGCGTCTAATTATTTGAACGAGAACATGAGTATCTCAGTAGTTCAAAATCAATTTACAATCAATTTTTGATCTGTGATGAACTAACTTGAGCTTGATATGACCTTGACATATGTACCAATTCCTTTTGATCATTTTTAGGAAAAGTAATTTCTCACAAAAATAAGGAAATTACATGCTGACCAGAGATGAACTTTTTACTATCAAAAATAAGTAAAAGTACAAAATATATTATATATAAAAAATAATATATCTGGTTTTATTCAGAGAAAAACTTTTGTAAAGATTTTGAAAATGACATCAAAAGGATCTGATAACTCTCCAAATAAGCTCATGATCATATCATTCTCAAGTTATTTTGACCCCTGTTTAGGAACATTTTCTTGTCAAATGATTTTAAATTCTTCTTTTAAGGTTAATCACTAGAGATGCCATTGTCACCTGAACAATTCCTGTATTGATGAATACACAGTTGCATGATAACCATTGTTTACCCAACTTTAACCTCATAAGTGTTTTATGCTTATACTCGTTTCTTTTGGCTTCAAAAAATTTGAGATAAACACACTTTGAATTTTGTTCATTTTTCTTCTTCCCTTTTTACCCTTCTCATTCATAAGTAATAAAATACTTACAGGGATATTTCATTTTGTAAAGGCTTAGTCCAGAATCATTTTGCAGTAATGTTTTGAGAGATCTGGCCACATTTGTACATGTTTTATTACCAAATCTCACATTACGTATGATTTGGACTGTTTTGACCCCTTATTTTCTTAATGTGTTTTGACAAGGTTGAATCGGTCCTTTTGAGGATATTCCACCTGCCTTTTAACACATAAGAAATTTTGGCGAAAGCTTTATTTGCCTCTTTCTATGTTAGCAAAACACTAATGTTTATATGAACATAGGTTTCGTTAATCTGAGGTACATACTTTAGTATAAAATATGATGAAATCATCACAAATTCCATAACAATAGTTGAAATCAATTTTGAATGAAGATAGACATACCATAGTTACCAGATAAATTTTCAGATCTGGAAACTATGAGTGATTTGTGCATGATATCACTAGTTGTATGGGAATTGTGAATCTTATGACATCTTGGTTGTTTTACAGAGTAACAGATTCATCATTTTGAGCATGATTTCTCTTGCTCTGTTTTTCAACTAAATACAATCAACCTTAGTATCAATGAATTTTGAGCTGAACTGTTATGTCAAATAGATTGTTAGATCGAATTTGACTGTCCAAGCTCTGATACCAATTGTTAGGATCGGAGGCTCTCATGATTGTGTTTGTTTGTATAAGTTTAACATTCAGAGTATATTAAATTGTGTAAAGTGTAGCGGAAATGAATACAGACTTTGTAAACACAATTCAAAGAAAAGAATAGTTTGATAAACAATTGCTTTTCATCAGTCGAAAGGTTACAAAGCAAATCAAAAGATTACAAGCATGCTTACAATAATAAGCTCCCCCTCAGCCTGATACTCCAAGGTTGGTTGTTCAAGATGAAATAATTGAATTGAGGAGAAGAACTCACTCAAAATGATCAAATGTAACAATATAGAGTACTGTTACATTTATAGACAATCCAAACCACTGAAGCATCTCAGCTGACGTCACCATGAAAGTGACATCTAACAAACTAACAAACTCTATCTACTGATCTATACAACTACTGCTTTGCTAACTACTGATATTGCATTACATTACATGAGATGAATAAAACTGCTGTTGCATCATTCCACTGCTGTGAACCCAGCAGTACTTGTCATGATCAACAGTGCTTGACTCAAGGTAGCAGATTGAACAGCAAGGCTTTTTGGTCTTCATCAGTCCTTGAGTAGAACAGCAGTTGTAGGTCAGCAGATGTTTATAGAGGCAGTACTTTGGAGCATATCAGATGTTTGAGCCACTTTCTAGGGGAAAGCAAAGTGTAAACTACTGCTTATTGTGAGTCCACTGTTGTGATCCTGTTTTGGCTTTCATTATCTGTTCCTCTGGTAGGGTTCAATCCCAACATACAAGTTCAGAAGAATAAAATGAGAAATTAGTCAGAAAACTTTCAAACAAAGAGTTTCTTGCTGAAAGGAAAAAAAAATTGATGAGGAAATCGGAACCGAGAGTTTAACGAAGAACCTGTTTCAAATGTCAAGAAGTTGGAGATATCGCTTGGAATTTCCCAAAGCAAACCAACACAATACAGAAAGTTTCTATCAACTTAAAAATGAAAAAGAATTTTGTTGATAAAACCGAACAACCAACTGAAAAATTTAAAGAGTTTAAAAATTCCACTTTCGATGTTGGTGAAAGTTCGAAATGTTTTTACAAAAGAAAAGTCGATTTGAAGAAACAAAAATGGGTTGTTAAATCAGAGAGTAGTTCTAACAATGAATCTGATTCGTCAAAGTCAGAGGAGTTATTTGTTGTGAAAAATGATGAGAATTTCGTTCCAGAAATGAACAATGAAAACTTTCCACCATTGTCAAAAGAAAACTTGAAGTTAAAAGTTGGAAAGATTGAGATTTCAGATCAATTCTTCTCTGGTAAGGAACAATTTGATGCTGAAAAGGCTTTTAATGGAAAAGTGAAACATATTTTTGGGAAAATGGTCGATGGAAAGGTAAAAGGAGCAAAAGAATTTTATAAATAAAAAAGATGGTGGAATAAAGATGATTCACCATCATCCAAGGCTGGTCAGGCTTGGGTGACAACGTACTCTACTTAAAATCCTGACTTGCCGAAGCTCCCTAGTTGGTAATCGTGGAGCAGGAATCGACATGATTCATGAAAGTAGTTTTTGTGAAAATTCAAAAAGTGTTAAGTTTTTCAAGTGGTAAAAGAAAAAGAAAAGCGAATCTACAAGTGGTAATTTGAAAACAATGTGATGAAACCCTACAAACTAATTTTCCAGAAAAACCATTTTGATTAAAACAAACTTAAGTGTTTTGAAATCATAATGGGAAAATAGTTTGTTGTCAGGGGGAGTTTTGATTGTTTAAGCCAAGTGGATGGCGAATTGAAGCAATTCACAACAGTTGTCATCTTATTTGTACAGTTTACTTTCAAATTTTTCTTCAAAATAAAAAATTGCAACATATTTTTGATTTTAGGGGGAGTAAAAATTTTAGAAATTTCGAAAATTTGAAAAAGCCAAAAACATGACAAAATCTGAAAAGCCAAAAAATCAAAAAAATCAAAAATTGAGTTTTGTTGTGAAAAAGAGGAAATGATAGTACATCAGTGGACTATCACAGCATGCTAAATAATTGAAAAGTCAAAATGTGATAAATGATCTCACTAAGGATATGCCAGTAGGTTTTTATACATTTAATAGATTCTTTTCGAGATATAAATCTAAATAATTACTTACTTATCTCGTGGGGAACATCTCTCGGATATATGGGTTACCCCCGAAATCTTGTTTGAAAGACTTTCTTTTTTTGACATACTAGGTCTTTGTGCGTGATGATATCTGGGGTATTATACCTAGACTTCTGATTTTGCGGAAGCAATAGCCTAATCCTCGTATAATGCTCTGCATTGCTTTAATCATAAAGCCCACCCTCAGTATAAAAATGATGAAACATTGCAAAATGCTAATCATGTGCTGTTGAAGAAAAGATCCCCAAACGGGACACACCTAAAGACGAGCCATCAGATATCATGGTCTCGCATTACCCGTTTACAGATATCATTAGTGTACATTCACCTATAAGACTGAATATAGAAGTCTGGATACGGTAGTATATTCTGAGGTGGGACACGCTAATAAGTTTAAGTGCTTAAAACACTAATTCTCGTATCTCGAAACAATTGAACTTTGGGTGAAAATTTAAGTGTATCAATATACTGACAATCTAAGTGAATCGTTTAAAGCTTAAAATGTTTAAAGCTTAACGGTGTTGATGATTTGTCTCATAAACTGATATGATCCTCTTAAACAAACTCACAAAAATATAGTCTGTAAATATTTCTTTACTGTTTTTCATTAAAAACAAAAACCCAAAAATATTGTGTTTTTAGCATAAATATTTGAAATCCAAAAAGATTTTACTTCATCTTATTTTCGACAACTGATGTTGAAAAGCTGATTTTCAAAATTCCAAGTGCTAAACATGATGAACAACTGGTTGGGTGATTGTTTTGAAAAAGGATAAATGAAAAACGTCTGTGTTGGTTTGTTGTTAATCCTTCAAGTGGTTAATCAAGGTCATTAATTTGAACTTGATATAACTAATGATGATATTTGAATGTTTTGTTTACAAGTGGTAGGCAGAAATTATAAATTTGTTAAATCTTAATAATTGTGAAACTTATGTTTTGGGTAGAGGTTATACAGGAAACAACTTTGAAAGAGCCAGAGTTTGACTCCTGAGGATTTTCTACAGTTTAAAGCCAGGTTTCTGATCCTGTTGCTACGAAGAGCCAGGAGAAGTTTTAAAACCTGTGAAAGCCAGACTGCAATCTCAGCACAACTTAAGGGTGAGTCTGTTAGAAAGGAAGGAGTCTAAAGAATTTAAATAATCAAAAGACCTGATCAAGGGAATTAGAAGGCTCAAAGAGCCAGGTTGCGATTATGGAATTGTATTCAAGATTTGAAGCTACTTAGAGCCAGATTCAAATCCTGATAATCACGCCAGCTGCTAATGATGATGAGTGAGAGAAAGAGGAAATTGAAGAATAGATCAACATCCAATGGGGAGGTTAGCTGTTGATAGAAGAAGAGAAAAGATTGTAGGAAGCTTACAATGTCAGATGCTTTGGAGAGAGCACGAAGACTGGTAAAGATTGAAGATGTGACATACCGAAGACTCGACACTAAAGACTTCGTCAACATCCAAGGGGGAGTCTGTTAGTGCATATGTCTGTCGACTTCGTCTTGTATCGAGTCCTGTGTCTAGATTGGATAGAATGGAGCTCGGTAGGCTAGATAATAGAGTTTTAGTGGTTTTGGACCAGTTTGCACGAAATGTAAGAGGCCATTTCGTACGAAATGGACATTGTCCATTTCGCACGAAATGGGTCTCGGACTATTCCATGCGAAATGGCCACCCCTTTAAATACCTGAGCTGTCATTTCATTTTAAAGAGTTGCTGATTCCAGAGCCGAAGTGCTGCTGACGTGTCATTTGATCTGTAATGCTTTCAAATCTATAAGACAGTTAAAGTGAATCTGTGTGTCAATCAAGCTGATTCAAAGTCGATACATTTGTTTCCGCCTCTCGTATTGATTAGAACTCTTTTGAACGACTCGTTTTGGTCGTGAAAATGATCCTACAGTTATACCTTATGGTCACTTAGTTTAATAAGTTATTATGATAGGTAGTTTATATGCCTTAGGAACATGAGCAAAATGCCCTTTTCATGCATAATTTGTATTTAAGCATATGTAATCTAAATTTTGTCACTTAAACTGATTATGCAACATATTTAAACATTTTAGGGCATATAATACTTGTCATATGACGAGTTAGGCGTCTCGAACGCGCATTCGCGCGAACGACGCGTTAAAGTAGCGTACGCTACCTTAGCAGGTCGTAACGGGTCGTAAGCACATATGATTGGTTCTGATTTAGAATGTAGGCTTTGTTAACCCATATCACATTAGTTCCAATACTCATTTGGTTTACGAGACCTCATTCTACCCAATCTTCCGAATTAGGTGTCGATTTATTAACTTAGCGATTCGATTTCTAGGTGCTACTTGAATTCCTTGGTTTACCCAAGCATTGATAGTTCATTAAATCAAGGATACTTTGCACTTCAAAATGAGTACATAGTTCCCCTCTTTTACCGTTTTTGAATGTTTTGGGGAGATTCATATGTGCTAAACGATTTTCGAGATTTCAAAACAAATGTTATGGTTTATATTAAACACAACGATATCTATAATGTAAACGAACTTGTTGGGGCGTTGGTCGAAAGACAATTGAATGACATTCATTAACTATTTTTAAGCCGACCAATAGTACGTTATGGCACCATAGGATATTATGATACCATAAGATCTAATAAATCCCGTTATCTGACTTTCACCATGGTTATGGAGGTAATGTGGGTAACGACAGAACCTGATGATTATTAACTTACCCTTTGGTGGTTTGTTAATACAAGTTGAACGATTAAGACGAGTCACGCAGGTTTGAATGTATTCAATGAAACGACCAAAAGCTAGTTTTCACAATTTAAACACGAACCACTGGAACTATTAAACTATGTGAACTAATTGAACTATTTGAACCATTGGAACTATTGGACTATGTGAACTATTTGAACTATTTGAACCACTGGAACTATTGAACTATTTGAACTATTTGAACCACTGGAACTATCTGAACTATGCGAACTATTTGAAGTATTTGAACCACTGGAACTATCTGAACTATGTGAACGATTTGAACTATTGAACCATTGGAACTATTTGATTTATGTGAACTATTTGAACTAATTGAACGATTGGAACTATTTGAACTATTGAACGATTGGGTTATGGTAAGTGATTAGGTAACGGGGCGGGTGTAATGTGATAGAAGCATGGTGGATACGCCGCTGGTACTTCCTATATATAAGTGCTTTTAACACATTACATGCTGTTGTGTTATCTAGATCACTTGGACAAATGTTTTCAAAACAAAGTTACACTACAAGGTTTACTTAAAGATTTAAACCATACAACATTTACTTCCAACAACGATTTACTACTTGGTTTACAAAGACAAATGTTTTCGGTTAAGATTCATGGCTACAATGGTTTTGGTTTATACATATATCATCTTGTAAAAGTTGATAGAAACATACTGCAATATCAAACTCTATTGTTTTCAAGGTACACACTCGACAACTCTCGTAGTTGGACGAGGTATTGCAATATGAACTCAAAACCATGAATCTAAAATACTCAAAAAACTTATGTACTCGCCGGCATTTTTATACTGAGTTATTTTCACATATGTTTCAGGTACCATAGTTTGATGATTGTTTGATGATGATTATGACGCATGCTGACATAGGAATGGACGAGGCCTTAGTGACTCAATAACAATGAAAGACAATTTGTTCATGTTTTGTTTTTGATTTCAATACAATGTAATAAACTTAATTTAATAAAATGAAACTTCAATCCATGTGTTGTGAAGCAATGATTTTATCACGACACTCCCCAACGTTTCCGTCACGGTTTGTTGTTTTAACGCGGTCGGGGTGTGACATTTATTATGAATCCGAGTTTGTTTAAAAGAATACATGGAGTCCAAACTTGTACATGATGTTCAGGGTTTATAATAAAATGAACATGGAAGTTCCGAATTTACAAATGGACATGATGTCCAAACTTATGAGTGATTATATGTTGTCAGGGTTTTAAACTTCATGTGTGGTCCAACTTTAGTAGGAGATCAAAGGGGATCAGGGTTTCTTAATGGGGTCCGAATTAATTAACGGAACATGTTTAGTATATATGCAATTAGTTGAGGTGTCCGAATACACATTTATGTTGGTCTGGGTATGCTTAATAATTCCGAAATTATGAGAAAGGAAGCAAAGATTTCCAAGTTTTACAAGAAAGGTGAGTCTGAGGTTACTTGTATACTTCAGGGTTTAGGAAAGAAGTAAAGTATGGTCCGAGTTATTTGAATTTCAGGTTTTGATTACACAAGGAAAGTGGTCCGAGTTATTTGAAGGAATGGATCCGAGTTTATGTGGGATCCCGATAGTACGAATCTGCAAAGAGTAAAGGGTCGGGTTTTTCTATTAGTAGTGTTGTCCGAGTTTTCTTTAGCTGGGGCCGGGTATATTATAAGTGATAGGTCGAGTTTCACTTAATGTTTTCAAAATCAACTTATCAATTCTGATTAATAATGTCCTACAGTAACAGTCCAGATTACTCTTTGAAAAGTTCCAAATTCCTTTATGTATTAATGTTGTTGGGCAGGGAATATTTATGAGAGAGCTAAATTATAAAGCCATTGTTCCGAACTTATTTGATACCTCCAATTTACATATCATGTGGCTGATGTTAGGGGGCCCGAGTTATTATCCAAAGACACCGGGTTTATGAAAGTAAAATATCAAATCCAAATTCTATTCTATATATATTAAAACATAAGGTCAAACAACAGTTAACTTTTAGTCAACATTAATTTGTGCATATATAGTTTTCAGATTTTGGTTTCGTCCACAGTAACATTTACTTTTGTGACACTTGGTAACAAATAGTAACCCATTTTTCTTATGGTTTTCTTTTTATGCTTTTTCTCCGTATATCCAACTTCAACATTATTTTCCCGTATATATTAAACTTTAACCCGTTTTTCTTATGGTTTTCTTTTATGTTTTTTTCTGTATATCTAACTTTAACATTATTTTCCCGTATATATTAAACTTTAATGTTATTTCTATGTAATAAAACTTTGGCTTTGTTACAATTTTGTGACAAAATTTAAATTAGTTTTCTTTTTATAATAGTTTTGTTTTACGTTTTTTCTCATGTTTGATTGTTATTTGATTGCTACTTAGCATGATGTTTGTTGGTTACATTTGGTCTGTTTTTTTACCCCCTTAATTTTTAATACGTGTCGGTATACACTCGCATTCGTGTATGGTTTACGTCACGTGAGTCACTAGGTGTTAAAAATTCATGATTTTATTTTATGGTTTTTCTCGGTTTTGGTCTTCTTTTAATTGCTACTTAGCACGGCTTTACGCCTCCCGCCCCACAACACTTGTAGCATGTTTTTACGCCCCCCATCCTGCAACACAGGGGTTTATGACTAGTTGTTTTTAAATCATTCACATTTGACTGTATAACGGGCTGAATTCATGTTAGGCCGAATTTGTATGAACATATATAAATGTTGACCTAAATTGTTAATCCATGTTATGTTAATAAATATTCTTAATATAATGGCGTGATCCCGAATTATAAATAATACATGTGTTATGGATTCGTTTAAACCGAATTTACTTATGTGATTGTTGTACTATCCAAGCGGATGTATATGTACATGTAGTCGAGTTAACATATCATAAAAATCCAACCGTGGGCTACTGTGTGTACTGTGTTCTAAACATAATAACTGGGAATTAATAAACACCTGTTGTGTTGTTTGGACACTAGGTTATTGCAAAACCCTACTCGTATACTTATTTACATGATATTGTACCTTTAGTGGCGTGTAACGGACCTAACATTTATTTAATGCGTAGAAGCACGTTAATACATTCCGTGCAAACTAAGGTGAGCTCACTACTCTTTTACAAGCATGCGTCCCGGGGGGACAAACAAACTACTATTCCTGGGAGGAATACTTTTTAAACTATTATTCCTGGGATGAATACTTTTTCTATATGTTGTAGTTAAATTCGATGTTGGTTAATAAACTCAAACTCTATCACGAAAGTCCCTACTCACTACCGAGCTAGTTGCCTGGGAGGCAACGGGGTATTAATTGATATCACTATTAGACCTGACAAACCTCACATCGTGCTGGGAGCCGGGCGTGAGCTAATGACCTTAAAAACATTGATCAATGATGATAGACATTGATGAGGGCACAACAAACAGAACAGTCAATCGGTACTGAGTTTATTATTCATAACATGTCTTTAAACGACACACTTGCATGATTTACGTTAAACAAAACTTTGAGCTTTCCAACTTTATGTTGACACACTTTTCAACATGCTTGCAGGTCGTTAGACTCATCGATGGAATGGAACTTGCAGTCTGGGAAGCTAGAGTTGTCATGGGTCGTGTCACTTGAAGAAACATTTAACGTTTTTGCCTATGTTTTCTAAACAAAACCATGTTAGTGGATTTAACAATAATTTATGCTTCCGCTGAACGTACACTTGTTTGGAAGAGTCGTTTTTGAAATGCAGTTTTCATGTTGGACATGATGTTGTGTTTATTATTGATTACTATTAGTTCGACATGATTAGTGGCTAGATGCTAGTACGTCACACGCCTCGCAATGAAATCTGCATGTGGAATTTTGGGGGTGTGATAGAGAGTGTGTGTCTGTGGAGGAGGAATGATAGTCGCTGCAGAGTAGGTTTGTGTTTTGGTTAGTTCTTTTGATTTCTTCTTTAATTGTTAACGATTTTGGCATTGGTCTTTCGATATCCAAAATTTTGCAAATGAAAATTGTTACTATCAATCAAATCAATGATGGTTTAATATTTTTCTGAGCATTTTAAGTGATATAGCACATAGATGGGATCTATGAAAGAGCTGGGATACATCTACAATCATTGTTAAAAGGTTAGCAGATACATTCCTTCTGTTTTTGTTCTTATTTTTAGTAATGGTATATATATATATATATGTACACACCCATTTGACCTTTAGAGAATCAAATGGATTACATTCAACATAACTAATTTAAATTTGGATATATGTGTCCCTTTATTAACCTTCTAATTTCTTACATGCAATTTGATCTTAATTGTTAATAATCTACTAATTGTACCCTTTAATGCATGCCAGAGGATGTGTAGAGGTCCTTTGGAAAATTTGATCCTTTGAAGGGCAGTTACTTATGCCGAGATTATGGTTGCAGGTGAGTACCTGATAAAACAATCACCAACTAATTCTTCACGCAAGTAACAAAAATGCATATGGTTCCACCAGTTCCTTATAGTTGCTATCGTTACATTACCTCTTTCAGAGAGCCTCTGTTAATGTTTGTAGTAACTTCATGTTACTTAGATTGCTCGCTGTATATCTTAGGTTGAAGGCATTCTTATTAATTTATCGATATTTGCACATATTTTAATTAATTTAGGTTGATGAGTTAGGCGTTGATAATTTAGGTCTATATTTGAGTACACTTTCGGTATTTCGGCCACTCGGGCGCTCTCAATAAATATAAACAGATCATCATATGTGTGAATTTTCTTACAGGTAATCATAAACATAAACACCATAAGCTATAATCTGAATGTTCTGGTAATGATGTTTATAAAGTTAATTGGGGGTTTTGCATGCTTTTAGACGTGGGTGTCTACGGAAAAGAAGAAATTATTAAGGTGAGGCGATAAACAAGATTTGTGACACATCGGGTTTTCCCGCACGTTTCTGTTTTATCTGTAACTGGTGGAATAAATAAACGAAGCCTTATTTGATAATTAACTAAATTACTATATGCGAATTATGTGAAAATGTGCGTATTAGAAATTTATATCTATGTATTGTTTATTATAAATGTGTATATTTATTATGTGAGTCAAAACCATCGGTTCCCACCCGAGGCCGCCTAGTCTCGACTCGGGATCTGCTAATTTGAAACAAGTGGGTTGCACCCACTTACATGACCTGGCCCAACTATTGAGCCCACTCTAGGCGGTGGGGTACGCGGCGAGTGTGTGTATAAAACCCTTAAACCTAGCCAGCATTCCCCAATTTTGGGCAAGCAATCATCACCTCCAAACACTCTCTCTCTCTCTCTCTCTCATCCATTCTCTCTCTAGACAAACCCTAAAGTTCCACCTTAATCCTCCTCATCTCCTCTCGAATCCAACCGGCAGCAGCTAGGATTCTTGGATCAGCTCGCGTTCATCACTCGGGGGTTTCTTTCATCAATCCTACACACCCTCACACTTCTGATTACAAACCGGTTAGTACAATATTGTTTGTAAGGATTTTGTGTGATTTTAGATGCATGATAAGGGTACTAGCTTTCTGACTACATTGTATGTTGAATGATATGAATGGTAAAACTTTTTTTGATGGCTCTATGAATATATAGGATAGAAGTGTCTATTTGTTTGATGATTGACAATGTATCCTTTATGATAATATGTGGGTTGTTATGATGAGTTAAAGCTGTTTGATGAAATCCAATCCATGTTAAGGTTTTTGTATGATGTAAACATGATTTAGGACGAGCAGTATTGGTTGTTCATATGATAAATGCAAACTGCTAGGCCATTTGGTGATAACATGATGTTTGGAACAACAACCTAATATGAGTATAATGTTGTGTTTATGTGGTAGATGAAACAGTGATGGATAGTACTATGTTTTAGATAGTTTTTATAAAATGTTGAAAACCCTAACTATGAACTGTTTGAAGATGTTAGGAATATTTAAAATTTCTGTGTTTTGATCTGATTTAATAAGTATACGGTATTGCAAACATGTTAATGAATTGTGGTTGGTTCGTACAATCTGAGTAGGGTTCTAGAAGGATTCCATCAGCGTTTTCATCATGGGTTGTGAGTCGAGATCATGTGGTGTCGACTCGAGACCACTCACTGACCACTCGAAACCAGACAACGCACAACAGGGGACTCGAGACCGGGCATGTTGCGACTCGAAATCTCCTGATCTCCACTTAAAGCCTGATTCGAGACCTCAGGGATGCGACTCAAAAAGGCACAACACGAGACTATCTGGTTGCGACTCGGAATCTCGTGATTTCGACTCGAGATCTCTTGTTCTCGAGTCGAGACCTCATGGTTTCGAGTGGACTGATTTATTTAGTTATTGGGCCACACAATTTGATGTTGTGTTTTTAGGCTGTGTGTCGCTGTTGCTGTTTACCTCTTCATGTCTTAGGATAGGCCCAATAACGTATATGCTAGTATAACATGCATGCTGTGTGCTAGATACGTGTAGGATATACGTGAATTATTTTTCCCCAAACCTGACCTATACTGGTAGCCATAATAGGACATGGTTGACCAGCAAACCAAACCAAATAAACTGTCTGCCGAGCAAACCGAGGTGAGTTTGCAACTTTTTACTAAAAGCATGCGTTCTCGGTGGTTGGGAAACAGAACAAACAACGCTATCTTCTTGTGTGGGATACAAACAACGTTATCTCCTTGTATGGGATATAAACAATGCTACCTCCTTGTGTGGGGTACAAACATACTTTTCTCCCCTTGTGCGGGACACACAGTTAATTACTATTTATATAGTTGCAACAAGTTTACTAAACGGAACTCTATCACCGAAGTCCCCACTCACATATACCGATTATTCGAAGGGGCCTGGCGAACAGGTTATTAGTTGATAGCGTTATTTAGGTCTCTCCAACCTCACATCGTGCCTGAATAGGATCGGTCGTGAACTAATAGACTCTGGAAAACCATCGGTGATGATAGACATTAACAAACGGGGCACACTACGGAAACATATAGTCGCAAGGATTTAGTATAACGCAATTTAGTAGCTAACATATGGGGTAGCTCCCCATCGCATAATACATAGTAATTTAACTACTTAAACAAGTTTTTGGAATTAAAACTAGACAAACTCGTGAACTTGCCAACTTTATGTTGACACCCTACTGCATGCTTTGTAGGTACTTAGTGACTATGGAGCTTGCGGCTTGGGGAAGTGTAGTGGACGTCTTAACCCGTGTTGGGTTCCTTAATAATCATGAACTACGAACTTATGTTTAAACCATTTTACCTATGCTTCCGCTCTTTACTTAAAATATCTTGGACTTAGAAACTTTGGATCTAAAATTTAAATTGTCCCTAATCATAGTGGTTTGATGAAACTAAATTACTATTATCAATAGGATTAGTGGCTGGATCCTGGTCAGTCACACGTCTCGCGGTAGTACTCCACATGTGGATTTTGAGGGTGTGACAGATTGGTATCAGAGCCATTGGTTATAGTGAACTCGTTTTAAAAAAAAGAAAGGTCTTTTTGAGAAAAAACCAGACAGTAACCCGTTTTGTACCAAGTAACTCGCGACGACACTACACTCCAAGGGCAAGGCTCAACTGTAACGCCCATCTTATAAATCTGGATTTTATAAATAACATACACATTTTATATGCTAAAATGTGACTTTACAAAATCAACTTGTCATGCTAACATTCCTATAGTTTACAACATTTCAAAAAAGTACATGTTTATAAATGTTTAAATAATTCATTTTACATTCTGCAAACAACTCAAGATTTGACACGGAAGCTTTATTTAACGTGTGTTCGGTTCTTGCTCGCCACTTGATCTTCACCCGGGACTCTCGACATTCACCTATGATCAAAACCAACTTAGAAGTTAGTTTTGATAGTTAAATAACAAGTACAACAAGTTAATTGGGTCAAATATTCAAAATAAACAAAGAAAATGAATATTTTCAGAAATTAGGCCGTCGCCACGCGCGACCATGGCCGTGGCGCTACGCCACGGTCTCTTTTTGAAAGATTGTTGGAGCTGGTTGCTGCATATTCTCAGCACGACCGGATTTTACGGAAACGGCCATAACTTCTTCCTTATTGATCCGTTTTACCCGATTGTTTTTCCTACGCGTCCGTAATTTAATCCTCCATCTTATGGAGTTAAAATCCCACATCCAACATAAGAAATTTTGAGACTTCTAAGCATTCGACTCGTTACCTTTTTACCGAATTTTAACCCGTTTATGCATTTTATCAACCAAATGTATTTATTTGATTCCTATATCTCATACACTTCTTCAAATTAATGTTACCTACTATCAGTGTTGTAAAAGTCGCTAGGCGGTCCCTAGTCGGCCGACTGGGGAGTTGGGAGTAATCGGAGTACTCGGAGAGTACTCGGGGAGTACGCGGACATCGTAAATATAAAGAAAATTAATTGTTATATATTATTTATGTGTTAAAATAAGCATAATTCATGTCAACTGAGTATAATTTAAAATGAAATATGTTTAAAGTTCAAATATTCTGAATACAAGTGCGACTAGTCTGAGTACAAGTCCGAGTACAAGGCCGAGTAGGCCGATTTTGACCGATTAAAAGTCAACAAACCACGTTGACCGCCTAGACCGACTAGGCCGACGACGTCCGACTAGGCGCCGACTAGGCCGACTAGGCACCGAGTACTCTCGAGTAATCCTGAGGCCGACTAATTGAGACCGCCTAGGAGGAAGTCGCCTCGGAGGGGGTCCGAGGACCGAGTACTCGCCGAGTTTTCGGCCGAGTAATCCGACTTTTACAACACTGCCTACTATATTAGGTTCTAATCATAGGTTTATTACACCATTTAAGTCCGTTTTCGCTCGTATACTTATTTTGACCCGTTAAGGGTATTTAAGCACTTTCGAACCTAAAATCGCTTTCGATTGCTTCTAACATTCCATCACCACATTTCTTATCCTAAAATCTCCCACCACAACTGTATTTAAGGTGAGTTTAATGTGGTGATCAATATAAACCAAATTTTTACCTCTTGGTTCATTAATTTACAGCAAAAACTAAAATAGTGCCTTTTGACTAACATATTACATCTTTCAACTTCTGTAGTTATTCTAAGTATTTATCTAATCATGAAATTCGCTTCCAAACAACCTTTAAGGGTTGTTTGTTCAACTTATCCTACAAGGGCTTTTTGGTCGATTTTGGTCCTTTTACGACGAAGGACTCTCTCTCAAATTATTCGACCAAAATAGCATTCTTAACTACAACATAATTATGCGTACCTGGCCCGGATCAGTAAGTAAACCCGATTTATACCTCGTTTTCATTATCACACCATCAATGGTGACGTAATTATCCAATTTTCTAATTGGAACTGTTAACATAAGACTTGACAACCACATTAGTCGATATTGTCAAATGGTGTTATCCCCACCATTCGACCCGTTTGGAGTATATGCCCAACATTATCTATTTAATCAAAAACATAGTTTTTGATCTCCAATTCATACATCCATCCCATCCCGGATTTTATTACCATACCCCTTTTTTTTCTTTTACACTCTTTTCTTACAAATTCAACCCATTTCGGCTTACGCCATGGGTATCCTTTTAACTTCGATTTACATTAGTCAACACTTGACCAATTTCCATTTTATCCTTTTTATCGTTATTAGATTACACTATAAGGTAATCTTAACGGGAATTCATAATTTCTTAAATCATTACATGATTTATTTACCGTTTTGCCCTTTTTTTCCATAAACCAAGGTTTTTATCATCTTTATATGTTCCGATTCGTATTGATCGCGTCGGAAGTTCATATTTTCTATATTATCGTTATCGCATTTATATTGTATAGAATAAACAAGTATTCTACATAATTGTGTAAGTTTCACTTACCTTGCATCCCGAATACGCTTTTCCTTTATGCTTGACTTGTTCGACCCACTTCCTCCCCAAGCTTCACCTAGCTTGTTAAGCGCCAACTATCATTTATCATTCACAAGGTTGTTAGATTAGTCATTTTAAATCATGACTTTCACACCTTATGAATCTTTGACTACTTTTCTTATTGAACTAAATCATAAATCATGAGTTTAATTCATGTGTCAAGACCCATTTCAAATCAAGTATGAACTCTTAACAATTCCCCATTTTGTTCAAGTAGTTCATTCATACAAGTTAGTATGGTGTTTATAAACACCAATACAACATCAATTTCATTAAATCATCCAAAAAACCCATTTTTCAAGTCATGTATGGTCAACACTCAAACTTGGAAATTGTTCAAGTATCTTGCATCAACTATCAACTATGATGATTTCTAGCATAAACATATCATCATCTTCACTACACAATCAAAACCCACTTAGCACATAATAGGGTGATTATCAAATTCCTAGTTTTAGTACTAATTCATCAAGTTTTCAACTAGGGTTTGTTTCTAAGCATGAATTCCTCTTAGTTTCACCCAAACATCAATCATTCAAGCTTGAATTTCGATTTTCACAAGTTCATCAAAAATCTCAACTTCATAAACATCAAAAATTTGACATACCTTACGATCCCCACGACTAGGTGATCATTTCTATGTATTCATGCATCGATTTTGACCTTGAATCAGGCTTCAATTTGATGATTTGTTGAGTTCTAGGGTTTGAGCTCTTGGGAGCACCCTCCGGGTCGACCTCACACACGCGCACACACACCTTAGGTGTGTGTTATGTTATTTTTTTTTGTTTATAAAACCCCTTTTCAAGTTATCCAACTTCGGTCCCTCACGTTGTGGTTTGTTATTAAGTAGGCTACAACCCACTTATTTCTAGTAAAATTCCCTCTTATTAACTAGGTTAATTATCCCAAGTTAACTTAGTGGGTTCGGAACCCGTTTTATTTTAAGTCCCGTTAACTCGGGCTTCTTATAACTTTGTTTTCTCAAGCATTTATTTAATTTTATAACAATATTAGGATTATTTGTCTAAGTCCTAATATTCACCGGGTAAATTTTACCACTAACGCTATTTTACCCGTTCATTATTATTAACGTGGTTTAATTACCAAACCCGTTTTCGGGGTGTTACAAGTCTACCCCCTTAAAGAGGTTTCGTCCCCGAAACCTTATTTACATAGTTCATTGGTTTAAATAAACGAACCTAGTTTCGTTTTTAAGGCTCCCGTTTCCTTTTGTCAAAAGTTTTTGTGTATACTGACGCGTACGCCTTTCATGTGTAAGGCCTTGCGGGCCGTTACTTACAGCTTTTAACCCTTTATCTTTATTGACTGAGTCGTCACTTGACCACTTGGTCTTGTTAGTCTTTTAACAGGTCTATCTCGCGCTTGTGTTATATTAACAAGCGCTTGTATTTGTTATGACGATTTCTTATCTTAGAACAGTTTTACCGGCAAGACTAATTAGTCGCCGTCACTTCATACCTCGCAGTTACGTTACAACGTGATCATTTTCTATGTTTCTTTTCTCGTCCGTGAGCGTGTCACGTCACGTTTAAGTTTAATTCAACGTTTCTTCATAATACGTTTTCTTTTCGAATGCATCGTCTCGCACCTATCGATGTTGAGACCCATACTCTTTGATATTTCTTATTTCCGAATTCGTCTTATAGTATTCATATTTGTTAGAACGTTGTTTCTTACTAAAACTAAATTTTAGTCTAACGTCCTTCTCTTTAACTATCTCAAATACTCTCATCGAGGAAATTGTCACCTATAATTTATCCTTTTCGTTCTCGTTTACACGAAAAATTGTAATCCGTTCCCTTGCTTTATACTGTCGACCCGTAGGTTCTTTCACTTAGCCTCATAGACTATTTCTTTTAAATTTTTTTTCACCCTTTTAAGGTGGGATCTCAACAGTTCGTTTCTTTCATTTATGACCCAAGGGTCTTCTCGGTCCCGTAGACCTTGACATTTCTATGAATCCCATAGGTTATGATGATCCCATAGATCATCTTTTATTCGCGTCTGTATTCAAATGTATATATATATATATACATGTATAGCTTCAAGGCATCCCTTGTTATATTGGAAATCATATATATATATATATTTTTTTTTTTTGCTTTTTAAACATTACTTGACCTTGACCGTAGTCTAAGACTTCATTTGTTTACTTTCAGACTAATCCTCCGACTTTATGACTTCTGACGTTAATTACACGTCAGTTCGTTCTACGCCTACCGTTTCCCGGTTCATTCTTATACCTCTTGACAACCCTTAATTGTTTTACATTAATCTTTGTCCCTTCACTCGGGCTCATCATCTTAATGTAATACGCTTCCGTCACCCGGCTGTGCGTTTACATTATTATCAAACATTTTGCTCATTTGATTTATTTGGGTACTTTTTAAGTTAGTCCCATTCACCCCTACCCTTACTACATCGGACATAAATGTGTCCATCATAAGAAGTTCATGGTACCACTTGTTCACTACTTACTTGGCCAGAGTAAGCGATCAACACCTGGTATACATGACCTTTTTATAATTTTCACATTACACCCCATGTAAGTAATGCGTCTATTTCTTTTTCCTGGAAACAATATCCCGGATAGGTTTTCTATTCAGGTTTTTCCAAGTTTTCAATCTACTTATGCAACTTTCAATTTCTATATATTTGTTGCATATTACTTATTTATGCAATAATTTAAAACGTGCACCTGATAATGCTTGCTCTATCAAGCTCTCCTTTTTCTGTTAACCTTGTTCGTGATCCTACGCGATTTAGATCCTTGATGAGTATGCTTTACTTGTCATACATCGGACCGTTTCATCCTCATATCCGTAATTTGTCCAACTCTCGTCATCTTCAGATGCGATTGTCCCTCAACATAAAACATTCACAAAGGTTAGTAACATCAACTTCAATAATCGCCCGTATTATAATACAAGGCTTTTTCTACTATACGCGTCAACGCGCGTATTTTCGTCAACTATATCAATCATTTCAATTGGGGTAACGTGTATCACATGATAGCCCTATGTGTTGTTTACAACACTTTAGCATGCTAAACTATTAACATACTTGTACTTACCAGATTTGCGATCAAGCCTCGAACCGAACACCAATCTTTCTTAAGAGCATAAGGTTTAAGTCCAAGCATACTTGTACTTACCGGATTCAGGTTCGAGTGTAAGCACACCCCTCCCAATTGCATACCTTAATTGTTTTACATTAATCTTTGTCCCTTCACTCGGGCTCATCATCATAATGTATTACGCTTCCATCACCCAGCTGTGCGTTTACATTATTATCAAACATTTTGCTCATTTGATTTATTTGGGTGCTTTTTAAGTTAGTCCAATTCACCCCTACCCTTACTACATCGGACATAAATGTGTCCATCATAAGAAGTTCAGTGGTGGAAACCTTTGTAAGTAACTGTATGATGTTTAAATTGATTGGTGTACTAGAAATTTGGGCAGCGAGAATCATTTTTTTATGAGTTTTAACTATATCATAGACAATAGAGAAGTGGCCCATGTGATGCTGGGCTTCTAGCTAGATATGGAAAAGATAAAGCTAAAAAAAGAACACTTTAGTGTTTTGTTGGATTATGCGTTCTATGTTATGTGCATGTGTTATGATATGTGAAAACTTTGTATAAACCAAAATTTATTTAAGATAAATTATTAAGACAGTAATATAGAGAGAGAAAGCTATGGATGTTAGGATTGTTTTTATAAATTATATGTTGCCAGAACACTTGCCGGAACACTTGCCAGAACACTGCTTGATACAAATACATCTTGATAAAGAAGGCCACATGCTTAGTTTTGGGTAGACACATGCTTAGTTTTGGGTAGTGTTGGACTGTTGGTGATGGCTTACATTGGGTTCTAGAGAAATATTTATTAGCGGGTCAAAGACTGGTTTAATGAGATGTAGGTTAATTATGTACGACTCAGAATGGGCTGAGTAGAAATATGTGCGGGTTAGAATTGGCTGAGCTTAAATATGTACGGGTCAAAATGAGCTGTGTTCTTTTTTATCATTATCATTTTATCAATGCCTCTAATAGATGATCACAGGGGTTTCGTGAATTCAAGAGGAGCACTTTTTATAGCTCGCATGTTCCATCTTCTATTTATTTACAAGTTTTTCGCGATTCGAATGCAAATTTTTGCATACAAGTTGCATAGGCGTTAGCATATTTAATTTTTCTAAATGTGTTTGCAACATTAAGGTGCAGATTAAAAGACATATTATTTGTTTATTTTTTGATTAAGTGTTAGATAAAAATCATGAGCTTTATACTCATGAAATTGTATGTTTTCATGACAAATTAAAAACAAAAGTGTTCTATTGTGACTTATGTTTTCATTGTATGATTGTTTTCGTGGGTTCTAATTTAGCAGGGACTGACATAAAGGGTGGGTTAATTATTAATATAGTGGGTCACAATAACCTAAGCGTTTTTACAATTTACATTGTATAGAGGATGCGAATCAACTGAAATAAAGGGGTGGGTTGAATATTAATACAGTAGATCATAACCCGTCAAAACGGGTTATCACAATTTACATTGTTTAGAGGTTGTGAATCAGGCACATCGAGTCAAAACGGGTCGGGTTTTATATTCTTCATTTTTTCACTTATTGTGTTGGTCGTGTCCGGTTAGGTTTGGTTGACTTTAGATCAGACAACAAGTTGAATATGGTTCGTAACAGGTAGCATTTTGCACTTTCTTCAAACAGTTATTAACAAGTCAATCTGCTACCCGGATTTTTAAGTCAATTGCAAATCAAATTGTATATGGTATGACATAATTGCTTTCCACAAATTTTATTTAGAGATTTATAAATTGACAATCGCTTAAACATCATATGATGTTAAGGATGCTGAAAAAAGAATACATGGCATGTTGGCCTCTAAAGCTACAACTTATCTTTCCCAATATATCCTCCATATTGCAGATCGGTGACATAGTTGATGGCACATAATGTAGATTATCCATGGAACTGTATTGAAGATATTTTATTTTTGAATTGCGTGTATCTATCTCTATTTTATTAGGAAATAGCTATTTAAGGTGTTGGACATTCATTGTTTTAGTATGGTTTTTTTTTTCTTTAATAAAAGTTCTTATCAACTACACTGAGTTTAAAGTCTATCTGGCAATTTGATTGCTAATCATTTTGTGGTTTGTTTTTTTCTTTAATAAAAGTTCTTATCAACTACACTGAGTTGATAGTCTATCTGGTCATTTGATTGCTAATCATTTTGCATGAGTAGTAATAATAGTAGTCGTAAATTACAGATAACATAAATAGTATGGAAATAAATAAACTCTAAATTTTGTTAAATTTTGCAAGTAATAAACTTTAAGTAACAGACGATTCATCAAATTTATATTTATGATGAGGTTAAATTCTAAATATATAATGTAACAAATGTTCTTGAAACGACTTTTTAGGTCCCATGTGTAACTCAATTCGTGTTTTGCCGGGATATCAGAGATTCTTTCATTTCAAAATATCATGTACGGACTTATAAACTATATAATTAACATTGTGTAACCCGTGTAGCACACGGGTACTTAACTATATATAATTAGCATGGGCTGAACTTGAAGTGATAACACGTAGGTATATTTTTGTCGTAGTGGGCCTTCGGGCGGCCTTTTGATACTGGGCTTTGGCTACTCATTTATTTATAATTTTTTTATTTCAGTATCATTTTTATACGTTGATATTGAAAAGTTTTTTCATTACAAAGTTCATCTCAATGCCAGTAGATATTATATGTTTGTGTTAAGCCACCCGCGAAACTCGCGGGTTCTTAGACTAGTAAAATATAAAAGCAAATGCGACCAAGTTTAGAATATTAGAAAATCGGTTTTATACTGACATTGAAATCAAATGGTTGTAAATTGCTTATGAGAGAATGAAGAAATTTTTTTTTTTTGAGCGGCAAATTTGGATCATTGACGGATCACTAGAGTATCATCGTGCCACTAGCGAAACCACCCGATCATATCCATCTCCACTAGGCAATAATGCCTACACACCAATTCAGGAGTAAACCCAATAAATTTGGAAAAAACCCTCTTATGGGAATCGAACCCATGACCTAATGGTCATAAGCCTTATCCTATCACCAAGATGCCACTAGGCTATAGGCTATAAATTGCTTATGAGAAAATGAAGAAAATAATAAATAAATCTGAAAGAAGTAATTGAATTATTAATGTATTTAATTATTATATTGCAATGAAGTTAATAATTCACGTCTTTAATTGTTGCTCAATGTAGAGGAAGGAAAAAAAATGCATTAGAATTTTGAGTGCAATCAAGTTTTGTGACATTATTTAATGGACTGCTTATGGGCCTTAACTAATTAAATGGAAGATATGAAGTGATAAGAATCAAGTGCGTTGCACGTTGAAAAAAAAAGTGGGTCAAACAGCTACAAAGGTGAGAATTTTTTACGGAAAGATATATTCGACAATAGGGGGTGTCGCAACTTTTAAGAAAAGAAAGGAGGCAGACGGCTGAAGGCAAGGCAGGAGGGACGTACGGAAGGCCACCTTCCACGGTTCAAGGCATGAGCAACTAGGTGAAATTTTCCAAGTGAAAGGTTCATAGGGTTTGACACTTTTCTTAGTTTTATTTATTATTGGATTTGTTTTTAACATTGATAATGTTTTATAAACAATTTGATTTGTTGGTTTATTTAAACTATTTGCATGTGCTTTGAGTTCTTGCTTTAGAGCTTGCTCTGTTGATGACAAGACCTTGTAGCTTGTTGGGTGGCATAGAGTAGGCTGACTCACATTAGTAAATAGGGTAATTGAACTGTAAAAGATCTGATGACAAATACCTGTTTTTTATTAGCACTTAAATAACCGACTTTTTAGCTCTATGTCTGTGTGGTGTCCAAATTAATGATTAAACTGAGTTTTGTGTAAACCTAGAATCTGAAACTTGGAGGAATTTACCTTTATCTTATGTGACTTTCCCCGGATGATTGATTTCTAAATTTTCTCATTAAACTTTATTTTCTGATTCTTATTAACCGGTAAATCTTGACCACTTGTGTTGATTTTGTGAAATGTTTATTATATTTGAATTGTTTGACATTTATCAAGCGTATTGGCAACATAGTTACGTTGTTAGCGGATTGTTAAATTGGTGGGTAATTGGTATAATTAAACGGGCTATCAGGTTATATGGTGAATTTTAAAAACTATCCCTAATAATTAATCAAAATCATTAATTTCAAGGCCATGTCTATGTGGTGTTAGGAATTCTGTAAACGGGTTTTTGTGTTAAGCTTGCAATCGGTATTCTGGGTGGGAGTTGCTTTTCTTTAATATATAATAATTCTATGGTTAGACACTAACCACAAATTCCCCGTGGATACAATACCCTACTTACGCTATCTATGTAGTTTAATTAGGTTTTTGATCGACCCTTACGTTAACAGTCATCAAAATGACTTATGTGATGCTATATGTACTACTGTGTCTGGTTATATATATATATATATATATATATATATATATGTATATATATATATATATACATGTGTATTTGTGCTTCCTCCTCTCACTTACTCTTGCGACACTAAGGCGTCATTCTCATACTGTGTTCTCTGGATATGAAGACGATGAGCGGATACGGAAGAGGAAACGTTAACATAACTCAGGATCAGTTCAACAATCTGATCAACACCATGGCTGCGGCTTTTGCAGCCCACCCTGGAGGTAAACTCGCCGTTCTAGGATGTTTAGATCCTACTCCCGCATCGTCTTACTGTTCTTAAGTCTGTTCACTTCGTTTTTCGCGACAGGTCAACCTGCACCTGTGCAACCACGTGTCTCTATTTTAAAAACTTTCATGGATTGCAAACCTCTCCCTTTCAATGGCACAGAGGGTGCCATAGGCCTTCTATACTGGATTGAGAAGGTCGAATCTGTGTTTGCTGTATGCGAATGTCCCACTACTAATTGGGTGAAGTTTGCTACTGGTACGCTTGAAGGAAACACACTCTCATGGTGGAAAGCACAAGTCCAAATGCTTTGATTGGAATCTGCCAACGCTACTGCTTGGGAAGACTTCAAGAATCTAATCAAAGAGGGGTATTGTCATAGGGATGACATTCACAAGCTCGAGAATGAGTACTACGAGCTCAAGATGGTTGGGTCGGAGATCGACACGTACACCAAGCTATCCAACGACTATGTTGCTCTCTATCCTAACATGTCTCAGCCTGCTTACCGAAGAATCTAGCTGTACATCAAGGGCTTGGTCCTAGAAATTCAGAGTTTACTAACTTCAGTAAATCACGCTACGATTCAGCAAGTCATTCGTCTAGCTCACCGTCTCACCGATTAGGCCGTGGAACAGGGCAAGCTGCCCAAGAGGATCAGTGCTACAACCGAAACTTCTGGTGATAACAAGAGTAAGTGGATGGAAACCAAGGAACGGATTCTAACCCCACTCAAGTCCCAGCTCAACAAAAGAAGACTGAAAACAACAAGGGTTCTCAATAATAGGGCGGTTATCGAGGAAACCACCCCTAGGTGTAACAAGTGTAACTGTCACCACAACAGACCATGTGCAAGGAGCCAGTGTCAGCGTTGTAACAAGATGGGGCATGAGGCCAAGGATTGCAAGAGCCTGTTTCCAGCCAGGTAGAACCAGCAACAACCACAACAGCATGAACAGTAAGGAAACAACCGAGGCTGCTACTAGTGTTGAGCAATTGGGCACATGAAGAAGAATTGCCCTCAGCTGAACCAGAACCATAACAACAACAATCCGGACACCGGAAACAACACAAACAACAACGGTGCAAGGGGTCGAGTTTTCGTGATCGGAGTAGAAGAAGCAAAAAATGATCCCAATGTCGTAGCGGGTAAGTTCCTACTTGATGATCATTACGTTACCTTATTATTTGATTCTTGAACCAATGCTAGCTATGTATCCTTACGTATTAGTAAGAAGCTTAAGCCTACACCTACACCGTTAAACTCTAAGCACGTCGTCGAATTAGCTAATGTTAGAAATATCAAGGCCTAACACGTTATCAACAACTGCAAACTCATACTATCTGGTCAGACCTTCCTCGTCAATCTCTTTCCCATCGTTCTTGGAAGCTTCGACATCGTTATTGGAATGGATTGGTTATCCAAACATCGCGCCGAGATACTCTGTCAAGAGAAAGTCATTTGTATCCCTCATCTTTTTGGCGAACCCCTTATCGTTCGAGGTGACAAAAGTGGAGCTGTCACATGCATCATTTCCTATGCTAGCACTCGTTACCGAAACTCAGGAGAAGTAAAAAAGAATTGTAGATTTTCCAGTCGTACGTGACTTTCCCGAGGTATATCCCGAGGAACTACCTGGACTCCCTCCTTATCGTCCAGTCGAATTCAAAATCAAGCTGACTCCTTGAGCGGCACCCATAGCTCGTGCACCTTATTGACTAGCCCCAACCGAATTGAAGGAACTATCTACGCAATTGCAGGAGCTGTTGGATAAAGGTTTTATCCGTCCCAGCTCGCCCCACTCCCGTATATCGACTATCGTGAGCTGAACAAGGTGACTATCAAGAATAGTTACCCACTCCCGTGTATCAAGGATTTGTTCAACCAGCTGCAAGGGTCGAGTTAGTACTCCAAGATCAACCTGCGATCAGGTTATCATCAGTTGAGGGTCCACAATGAGGACATCTCAAAAACTGCATTCAGAACTCGTTATGGTCACTACGAA
This sequence comes from Helianthus annuus, assembly GCF_002127325.2. Taxonomy (NCBI): domain Eukaryota; kingdom Viridiplantae; phylum Streptophyta; class Magnoliopsida; order Asterales; family Asteraceae; genus Helianthus; species Helianthus annuus. The sequence continues at coordinate 172,904,557 of NC_035449.2, read as the reverse complement.
TTCCTCGTCATTCCTTTTGGAATGCCAAATGCGTCTGCGATTTTCATGGATCTAATGAACCGAGTATGCAAACCATATCTTGAAAAGTTCGAGATTGTTTTCATTGACGACATTCTGATCTACTCGAAGACCCAAGAGGAACATGAGCAACACGTACGTCTTATTCTAAAACTTTTGCGCAACAAACAACTGTATGCCAAGTTCTCGAAATGCGACTTCTGGCTTCGAGAGGTCTATTTTCTTGTGCATGTAGTCAATAAAGATGGGATTCACGTTGACCTAGCTAAGATTGACTCCATTAAGAACTGGCCAACACCAAAGACTTTGACCGAAATTCGCCAATTCTTGGGATTGGCAGGATACTATCGTACATTCATCAAGGGATTCTCAAAGATTGCTCAACCCCTCACGATTCTTACCTAGAAGGGTATTGCTCACAAGTGGAATGATGCTTAGGAGTCTGTGTTTCAGAAGTTGAAGGAGATCCTCTATAGTGCTCCTATTCTTTCATTACCTGAAGGTACTGACGTGTCTATTCAAGGGCTCGGTTGCGTGTTGATGCGACGCGTCTATTCAAGGGCTGGGTTGATTACAGTAGACTTTGTCGTCTACTGCGGCGCGTCTATTCAAGGGATCGGTTGCGTGTTGATGCAACGCGAGAAATTTATTGCCTACGCTTCTCGAAAACTCAAGATCCACGAACGGAATTATACGGCACACGATCTGGAACTAGGGCAGTAGTTTTTGAACTCAAGATTTGGAGGCATTACTTGAACGGTACCAGGTGTACGATTTACACCGATCACAAGAGTCTCCAGCATATAATGGATCAGAAGGAGTTAAACATGCGGCGGCGCAGATGGGTGGAACTCCTGAACAATTACGAATGCGCAATCAAGTATTATCCAGGCAAAGCTAATGTCGTAGCTAATGCCCTCAGCAGGAAAGAGACCAAACCTAAGCGTGTTCGTGCTTTACAACTTACCATTCACTCAAACTTTTCCAACCAGATCCGAAGCGCTCAAATTGAAGCACTGAAGACAGAGAACCTTCTAGCTGAATCCATGCAGGGCATGGAAAAGCAGCTCAAGCTTAAAGATGATGGTATTCACTACTTCATGGACTGTATCTGGGTTCCATCCTATTGAAATCTCTGAGAACTTGTGATGGATGAATCACACAAGTCTCGCTATTCGATACATCCAGGCTTTGACAAGATGTATCATGATCTTAAACCCTGTACTGGTGGCCTAACATGAGAGCTATTATTGCTGAGTACGTTAGAAAATGTTTGACTTGCATTAGAGTAAAGATCGAATATCAGAAGTTGTCGGGCTTATTACAACAACCAAAGTTACCAACCTGGAAATCGGAACAGATTTCCATGGATTTCGTTACCAGCTTACCAAGATCCCAAAAGGTAAACGATACCATCAAGGTGATCGTGGACCGTTTAACCAAATCTGCTCACTTCCTCACGATAAAAGAAACTGACGATTTTTGAAACTTGCAGCCATCTACTTGAAGGAAGTAGTTGCTAGGCATGGAGTGCCAACAACCGTTATCTCTGAACGGATGGTCAGACTAAACGTATTATCCAAATACTCGAAGACATGCTTAGAGCATGTGTTATTGACATTAGGAACGAGTGAGAATGACATTTACCGCTGGTAGAATTGAGGCATTTTACGATCGTTGAATGCTACCATACTAGCATTCAGGCAACACCATTTGAGTCATTGTATAGTCGTAAATGCCGATCACCTTTGTGCTGGGAGGAAGTCGGCGAAAGCCAAATTACCGCCCAGAGCATGTACTTGACACTACGGATATGATTGTCCAGATAAGACATTGCATGGCGGCAGCTTGTGACTGTCAGAAAAGCTACGTTGATAAGCATAGGAAACCTCTTGAATTCCAGGTCGGGGACCGGTTTCTACTTAAAGTTTCACCCTAGATGGGTGTGGTACATTTTGGCAAAAAGGGGCAAGCTTAATCTGCGATATGTTGGACCATTCAAAATTACTGAGAGGATTGGTAAGGTAGCTTACAGATTGAACCTGCCTGAAGAATTTAGTGTGGTGCATAACGTCCTCAACGTGTCTAACATGAAGAAGTCTCTGTCAGATGAGACACTTGTTGTTCCTTTTAAGGAACTCATTATTGACGACCAACTACGCTTCGTTGAGGAACCGGTTGAGATCATGGATCGAGAGACTAAGACCCTCAAATGTAGCAAGATACCTATCGTACGAGTTCGTTGGAACTCGCGCCGTTGCCCAGAGTTTACCTGGGAACAGGAAGACCAGATAAGGCGCAAGTATCCCCAGTTGTTTGCAAAAGAAACTCCTAGCACTGAAGCCACAGCGGAATTTCGGGACGAAATTCCAAACCAACAGGGGGATGATGTGACACCCGCGAAAATATTGTAACTCATTAGCTCATCAGTGACTGCGCTCTAACTTTTGGGACGAAAGTTCTTAAAACTTGGGGAGAATGTGACACATCGGGTTTTCCCGCACGTTTCTAATTTATCTGTAACTGGTGGAATTAATAAACGAAGCCTTGTTTGATAATTAACTGAATTACTATATGCTAACTATGTGAACATGTGTGAATTACAAATATATATATATATATATATATATATATATATATATATATATATATATATATATATATATATATTGTTTATTATAAATGTGCATATTCAGTATGTGAGTGGAAACCATCGTTTCCGACCCGAGACCGCCTGATCTCGACTCAGGATCTGCTGATTTGAGTCAAGTGGGCTGCACCCACTAACTTGACCTGGTCAAACCATCGAGCCCACTCGAGGCGGTGGAGTACAGTGCGAGTGTGGGTATAAAACCCTTAAACCTAGCCAACATTCCCCTATTTTAGGCAAGCAATCATCACATCCAAATCCCCAAATATTCTCTCTCTCTCTCTCTCTCATCCATTCTCTCTCTAGACAAACCCTAAAGTTCCACCTTAATCCTCATCCTCTCCTCTCGAATCCAACCAGCAGCAGCTAGGACTCTCGGATCAGGTCCTGTTCATCACTCGGGGGTTTCTTTTCATCAATCCTGATGGAGAGTGCAAAACACGAGTGTTAAAGTGTTTAAACATTGTGTTTTTGTGCGTTGTATGCGGTTATATATTGTGAATGTGATAACTACGCGAGATTGTGATTTTACAGGTTAATCGTGTAATTCGGTGAAGTTACGTGTAGGTCCCCTTGATGTATGGATCTTCACAGAATTGTTTATCTAACCTAGAGTGCGGAATCCTCTAGATCAGAATGTAGCAGAATGAGTAGAAATAGAAATCAGCAATTCACATTCAAACTGGGTTTTCTATTGATTATTAATCACAAGGAATTACAATCAATCTAAAACCCTAACCACAAATTCGTCCAAGCCCTAAGCACTCTCACGAATTTCTCACACAAACTGTTTTTGGCTGATTAACCTAAACCCTAATGTCTAACCTTATTTATATAACACAAGGTTTATAACTTGGACTAGGGTTTACTACTTGGGCAAGCCCAATTCGTCCCATATGCCCCAAACTGGGTTTTGTTTAGCCCAAACTCTATAATCTCACTAATACAAAGCTAAACCCGCTAACCGTTTATCGTTTAACTAATTACAAGATATCCAAAGACCAAATCTAAGCTGTTGTCACAGAATATGCACCAGATTTTGGCAATCTATCAACGCAAGATATCCCCAGATGAAATAACAGTTTAAAGACCCCTTGATATCCCCAGATGAAATAACAGTTTAAAGACCCAAAACTTCAGATTTTGGCAATCTATCAACGCAAGATTTAAGGTCATTAAACCATACACCACTGATGTGTTCCCCACTCATATTAAGTTCATTTAAGTTTATATCACATTGGTAAGTTGATTATTTCATGCTTTTCGCCTACTGGTACATCATATAATGAAGTTGCTATCACACTTAAGCAATTTTAGTTCAATTTCAGTGTGACAGTCTAACTTGCTGATGTACTATCATTTCCCCTTTTTTCACACAGTGATTACTCATTATTGATTTTTCTATTTTTTTATGTTTTGATTTTTCTATTTTTTTGTATTTTTGATTTTTAAGAAAAGCAGTAAACTATTTAAAAAATTCTTATGAAAAACCAGTTATTCAGGATTCCTCATCCCGTTGAGTTCGACTAAATGTTCAAAGCGAGCCCTGTCAAATTCAGGATTCCTCATCCATTACTCCTAACTGGAGTCTTGGATCTCAGACCTGTTGGAATTTGATTTTGATTTCCACTAGATCTTTGGTCCTGAGGGTTCCTATATACATTGGACTATTTGACCTTTGGAAATTTTGATTTTGAAACCTTGAATTTTGATTCCAAGAAGCATTATTGTTGAATTTTGGTCCTGGGTTTTCTATTGATTATCAATCACAAGGAATTACAATCAATCTAAAACCCTAACCACAAATTCGTCCAAGCCCTAAGCCTTCTCACGAATTTCTCACACAAACTGTTTTTGGCTGATTAACCTAAACCCTAATGTCTAACCTTGTTTATATAACACAAGGTTTACAACTTGGACTAGGGTTTACTACTTGGGCAAGCCCAATTCGTCCCATATGCCCCAAACTGGGTTATGTTTAGCCCAAACTTTATAATCTTACTAATACAAAGCTAAACGCGCTAACCGTTTATCGTTTAACTAATTACAAGATATCCAAAGACCAAATCTAACCTATTGTCACAGAATATGCACCAACATTACGACACTTGGTGATGGAATGGAACATGTAAGGATGTTTATCACGAGGTATTACATCATTCGGGACGTGTTCGGGACGAGTGATAGCTCGAATGTGAAAGAAACGCGAAACCATGCAGTCTAAGGAATTGCGGGTAATTAAATGAGAGTGGACATGATGCCTTTGAGTGAAGACATGATAAGCGACGTAAGCTACGGTGATAAAACCGTAGCCTACGGATCATACATACGACTTCAAAGAATGATCAGTAAGTTAGAAGCTTAGCCTACGGCTACCACAACGTAGGTTACGGTTGGAAAAAAATTGGCAGCGAAGGTTTAATTGTCAAAAGGTTTAATAACCTTAAGATATTATGGGCAACGTCATGTGGACTCGTGAGGCCACTTATTGTTTTATAAAAAAAAAGTTCTCCAACATCATCATCATCATGTTGGCCAAGAATCCAAATATTGAAGAATAGATCATCACGTGGATTTGTTGGATCACATTGGGAGCTCAAATGTCATTCTAAAATCATCACCATATTGATGTGCACATGGGAATTAATGGGGAGAACATCATTGAGTTACATGCCATTATTTTAATCATCACACATATATTGAAGGATTGGTGGACTTTTAGCAGCAAACATTAATTACTTAGGCTATCAACAATCGGTCCAACATTATCATTCTACATCATCGATTTGTGGCAGCAAACACAAGGGGACTTTTAGGCTCTCATAATTGAGAATTTTGGTAGCAATCATTATTGTGCAGCTTCCAAAATCGGCCCAATTTCATCATTATCACAAACAACTTTGGGCCCTCAAAACACTTCCATATTATCGAATTTGAGGAGGGGAGTTACGGTTGGAAAAAAGGGGGTGGCAACATCTTTTCTCAGGGTGTGCACACAAATTGAGAGGAGGAATAAAAAGAGGATTTTGAGAGAACGACTTTGGAACGTGATGCGCGGCTAATCCTCTCGGGTTCACTCCGGTGTAGATGTTGTAAGATTTCTAGGGTTTATACATTTGTATTTTAATTTGGTTTTGTGACAAGTTGTTTAGTGTTTGAAACTTATGATAATTGTCGTGCATTTGAATTGAATTTGTGAATTGTCGAACGACGATAAAGTTATGACTTTGCGAAATGAATTTGTGCACCTATGCGTTATCGTAGGTTAGGATTTACATGTCCGAGGCAACGAAGTGCATTACGGTCCGTTGTCTATGACGTTGATAACAATTGCTTCGTGATACTAATCCGTTAATCACTATATGCAATTGAATCAAGTTAAAACATGTAGGAACCCTAGGTCTTGCAATTATCGAACCGGGTGTGATCCGTATTCTAATTTCTTGTTTCAATTTTTTAGTTTAGTTTACAATTTTAGTTAATATTCAATTGATTTTGATAACATCAATTTGTCGGTTCATTCCGATTTATTTTAAAAACCAAAAAAATAAATAAAAATAGCAATATTCATAATCACTTTGTACGTTATTTGTAAATAGTCTAATATACGAACAGGTCGTGCGATACTGACCACATGCTCTTCGTGGATACGATACCCGACTTACCCTAGCTACCTAGGTTTAATTGGGTTTTTGACTGATCGGGACGACATGGTCACGTCAAAATGGCGCCGTTACTGGGGAGCTAGTGCGCTTAGTATTTCATTGCTTGTTCGATTTTAGTTTAGTTTATTTTCTTTCCTCTTTCTTGTATATTTGTGATTTTACTTAGGGTGGTTGAGCTTGTTTGTGCACGTACATGTTTTGCAGGTACCATCTTTCAATATGAATTGGGTAGATGATCATCCGTGTGAGTGTTGCGGAAGCGGAGAGCATTATTTAGAAGATTGCTCTGTTTTCCACGAAAAAGTTCAAGCCAACAAGGATCGGGAAGACTACCTCAGCGGATTGTATGAATATAGGAGGGCGGACTATGAAATTTCAATGGTCCATTCTTATATTATCCATACGAGAAGAGTACTACTATGAACCCGAATTGCCACATTTCTCAAGTTACCGGGAGGTGTATGATGATTATTATAATGAACACCCTCAACCATCATATGAGGAACCTCAAGACTCAATAAGTTCCAAATTTGATTCCCTCATGAATGCTATGAGTACCCTTACTAATTCACATCAAGGGATCAAAACCGAAATGAAGAAAGAGTTTGAAGTAAGAGATAAAGCTCATGAAGACTTGGCAAAGAAAGTGGGTCATCTCGCCGAAGAATTGGCTCAACTTAGACGAGACAAAGAGTTGTTGGTTAGTGGTACAATGGTGGATGGTGATGTGGTGGAAGAGGTTATTGAACTTCTGGAGCAACTAATTGAATGTTTGAACCGCGCGGAAGACATGACACCGCAAGACGAATCGGATTCGAAAGAAGCTCACGTTCATATTCATCCTTCTTCCAAACTTATCACTCCAACCAACAAAGTTGGGGATGCGGGTTTGTACATAAGGATTCGAAGGGTGGCGTTGTAAGACATTAGCCATATTGTTAAGAAACGACCCCAAAGTTGTACAGTGCGTATGCCGAATATAATAAAAAGAGTATGGATTCGGCATGCCAACTACCGAGCGTATGTTGGAAACTCGGTAGGAAAATGTGCACTTCGACCACCATCAGAGGTAACTCAGGTATTATTGTTGTAGAGTTTGTACTAGTATTCGTTTATTTTATTTTTCTAGTTAAATGAACGTTGTGGGTGTGTTCCCTATGTAACCCTCACGAGACCTACTCGTCCTCCCAAGCTATTGGGGGGTTTAAAAGGGCTTTTTGCATACGCTAAATGCAACCGTGATTCCTACGAAAGTGAGTTAGGTTTGTTATTGCTATACATTATTTTTCCACAAAACATCAAGGTAATTTAACGCATGATTTGGTAACACTTTCATAAAAATGGTAGAACTAAGCACCTAACAAATTTCAATGATTGTGAGAAGCATGCTTCTACACAAGGGTTAAGATTTTTAGGTACACCATGTTCGCGGGACAACCGTTTTTATGAGGAGAAGAAGAAGACAGGAGCATCTAGCGACAAAAAAAATCAGGTGTGTTTCCTTTTTACCTTGATTCTTAGATTAGTAATAAGTGGATTGTAATTGTATGCTATTTTACCGGGGTGGATTTTTTGGGAAGTTAGCCGTGTCACATCCCTTGTGCGTATTTAAACTCTAGTTCTTACACATTGAGGACAATGTTCACCTCAAGTGTGGGGATGGGGGAGTAGTAAAAGTTTTTCGATTTTGACCCATTCATTTAAACACTACACATTGAGGACAATGTTGACCTTAAGTGTGGTGATGGGGGGAAATTTCAAAAATTTTTAAAAAAATTCTTGTTTCAAAAGCGATCTTAAAAGAACAAGTAACTAAGTCAACAAGGGATGGCACAACCCATTTGGTCTTTTGTCATGGTCAAGTTCAAATTAATAGCATGACAGGTATTTAGCGGGTGGTTATTTGGGAATAATTCACCTAAGGAACTAGCATTTTATGCATATCACATACCATACCCTTATACGTGAGGTTTTAAGCCACTTTTATATCATAGAATTACATATACATGTTTCTTTGTTTGAGTGGACCATTAGTCGCGTATTGTATAACTTGCAACTTTTGATACATTCGAGACCATAGAGCGAATACAAGCACGAGAATGATTAAGGCATTAGGTAAACCTTTTCCTTTTACACCATTTTTATATCCTTACGCAAAAATTATCCCCTAGTAGCCAATTTTGAGCCTAATCCTTTCGTTTGACCACCCTTTAGCCATAACCATTAAACCTTTTTCTTTTAAACCCGTGTGATGAAAATTCGATTATAGGAATCAAATTGCACAGTTGTGATTTGTTTGTTTGCATATTTATAAAAAAATATATTAAAAAAATCAAAAATTCTGAATATGTTATGAAAAAAAAATGAAAAAGCGTTGAGAAAAACACAAAAAGATGTGTTAGTAGTTGTTGAATAAAAGGCAAAAATTGTTGCCTCATAGTTGATGTTTATATTTAGTTTTGTTTAGTTTAGTGGTTTATAATAAAAATCCAATTTTCATCACCTTAGCCACTTTAAATATCCTACTTCCTACCCTTAGCCTAGCCCCGTTTCAACCTTACAAAGACCTTTTGACTTGTGCTTGGTATTTGTGTTCGGTGGTGGAGAATGATTGAGTTGCAAGCCTATGCGGGTACGTGTTCTAATCGGTTTTGAGTGACTACTTAGAAAGTGCTAATTCATTATCTAATTAGCGAAATTTTAAACCGAGTGGAGAGAACATTGTGAGGGATGTGCATGAATTATTAGTTTCAAGGGCAGGTTAATCTTGGATAACCATTTTTACATGATTAATCATTTATTGCTAAACAGGTCCAAAATTGTAAAAAGTTTAAACCGGGCATGACAAAAGACCTTAACCTTAGTCTCGGGAATGGGATGTGTGTTTCTTGTTCGACCCACGTGAAAATGAGAAACAGATTTGCTTGAGGGCAAGCAAACGACAAGTGTGTGGATCTGATGGAGAGTGCAAAACACGAGTGTTAAAGTGTTTAACATTGTTTTTTAGTACGTTTATACTGTTATATATTGCGAATGTGATAACTACGCGAGATTGTGATTTTACAGGTTAATCATGTAATCCGGTGAAGTTACGACACTTGGTGATGGAATGGAGCATGTGATGATGTTTATCATGAGGTATTATATCATTCGGGACGTGTTCGGGACGAGTGATAGCTCGAATGTGAAAGAAACGTGAAACCATGAAGTCTAAGGAATTGTGGGTAATTAAATGAAAGTGGAGATGATGCTTTTGAGTGAAGACATGATAAGCGACATAAGCTACGGTGATAAAACCATAGCCTACGGTTCATACATACGACTTCAAAGAATGATTAGTAAGTTAGAAGCTTAGCCTACGGCTACCACAGCATAGGTTATGGTTGGAAACAAAATTGGCAGCGAAGGTTTAATTGTCAAATGTTTAATAACCTTAAGATATTATGGGCAACGTCTTGTGGACTTGTGAGGCCACTTATTGTTTTATAAAAAAGTTCTCTAACATCATCATCATGTTGGCCAAGAATCCAAATATTGAAGAATACATCATCACGTGGATTTATTGGATCACATTGGGAGCTCAAAAGTCATTCTAAAATCATCACCATATTAATGTGCACATGGGAATTAATGGGGAGAACATCATTGAGTTACATGCCATTATTTTAATCATCACACATATATTGAAGGATTGGTGGACTTTTAGTAGCAAACATTAATTACTTGGGCTATCAACAATCGGTCCAACATTATCATTCTATATCATCGATTTGTGGCAGCAAACACAAGGAGACTTTTGGGCTCTCATAATTGAGAATTGTGGCAGCAATCATTATTGTGCAGCTTCCAAAATTGGCCCAATTTCATCATTATCACAAACAACTTTGGGCCCTCAAAAACACTTCCATATTATCGAATTTGAGGAGGGGAGTTACGGTTGGAAAAAAAGGGAGGCAACAGCTTTTCTCGGGGTGTGCACAAAAATTGAGAGGAGGAATAAAAAGAGGATTTTTGAGAGAACGACTTTGGAACGTGATGCGCGGCTAATCCTCCCGGGTTCACTCCGGTGTAGATGTTGTAAGATTTCTAGGGTTTATACATTTGTATTTTAATTTGGTTTTGTGACAAATTGTTTAGTATTTGAAACTTATGATAATTGTCGTGCATTTGAATTGAATTTGTGAATTGTCGAGCGATGATAAAGTTATGACTTTGCGAAATGAATTTGTGAACTTATGCCTTATCATAGGTTAGGATTTACATGTCTGAGGCAAGGAAGTGCATTACGGTCCGTTGTCTATGACGTTGATAGAAATTGGCACCTAAGGTTCGTGATAGTAATCTGTTAATCACTATATGTAATTGAATCAAGTTAAAACATGTAGGAACCCTAGGTCTTGCAATTATCGAACCAGGGCGTGGTCAACTAATGCAGACAAACTGCATTTAATGAAGAAAGAGAAGGAGGATGGACACGGGGTCGTGCCCGAGCTGCTGTTCATGTTAGTGCAATATGTGTCTATCGCTTCCGTCAATCAAGTCTGTAGCAGAAATAACGAGAAACCGAAGAAATCTAGCGTTATATTGTAATATCTAGTTAAAAGGGCAAGGTGGCAATTTTGTAAATAAGTAGAACCTCATTATAACCTTGAGCCTATAAATAGGAGTCTAATTGTTAGATTAAAGACTTTTTGCTCATTTGAGATCTAGGAGCTTAGTGCTTAGAGAGAGAAAGTCTAGAGAAAGAAAGTGCTCCACGTGATTCTCGGTGCATTGTACTCGTCATATTATTCAATAAGAATCACGGTTATAGTATGTTCTCATGTGTTCAGTCATGTTCGTGTACGGATTCCGCACGTTACACGTTTGTTACGCAATCGTTCGGTGTCAAAACCGGTCCTACAAGTGGTATCAGAGCAGGAGCTCGATTGCACTGATCAAACACATAGATTCATACAGGATGTTCATCAATTTCAGATCCGAATTGCATCATTTCTTCATCTTCAACTCATTCTTTCACGTTTTTTACTGAATTTTTTCAAATTGAACGTGTTTTTACGGTCCAAATTAGCTGATTTTTTATATGTTGTGCGAAAATACCTGATCTATAACCCTACAATGTTTTAGATCCTAATTCCTAGCCGTTATAAGAGAAATCTGAGATTTTGTGTCCGATAACGAGTGACATCAGGTCGATTTCACTTGAAATAGCCTAATTTCGCTTGAAAACACCTAATTTCGTTTGAAAAACACCTAATTTCGCTTAAAAACACCATATTCCGTTTGAAATCACATCTGATTTCACACGGAATTAGGTATTCCGTGTGAAAATGACTTAATTCCGTTTGAATCCAATCTAATTCCGCACGATATGAGATTCCGTTTGTTGATTCCGTTTGAAAACACTATTCCGTGTGAAAGTGCATATTTCGTGTGAAACAGATATTCCGCGTGAAATTTGTAACATTTGTGCTTAATATCATTATGAACAGTTCAATTATCAGTAAAACAATGTTATTTAATCCCGATGTTTGTTTGGTTGTGTTTTACATTTTTCATGTTTTGACTTTTGTTTGATTTCAAACTCTACATCGCTTTCTAGAGAATTATACGCAAACTGGTGCGTAAACGTACTCAGTTTAATGCGACAAATACTCCAGAACATCAACATATACTCAACATACCTTAAGTAACCTTTACATAACTTAGAAATAAGTTTCGAAGGCTTTGGTATGGCAAAAACAAGTTAATTCGATTACAGGGACTAAACTTGACAAACTGCGAAAGTATGCCAATTTGAACTGTAACAAACATTCCAGAACATGTCCATAAGTTAAACATACCATAAATATCCTTTACATAGCTTAGAAATAGGCTTTGAGGGGTTTGGTATGCTAAAACAAACTTTTGGATCATTAAGGGGCTAGAAATGTCAAAAAGTGCACAAGTTTGCCCTTTTGCGCATAACTTACGTTCTGAATACATCCGGACATCCAAAAATTTATGTAAGCATCCTTGTATTATGCCTTAGTGTATGGCATGAGAAAAATCCATTCGTCGCGCAATTTGGATCGTTTTTCGCGCTTGTGCGCATTCCGTCGTAATTAACCGAACATCGCGACCGTACGGCCAAACGAACAGACATCCGAGATATTTTTGAGCACAATTTAAGTTCCCTATACTTTAACTTCATTTTAGAGCTTTGAAATGGGGTAAACGGGGCTTAAACGTGCCAAAAATGCATCAAATACCAAGTTTTGGAGCTGCAGGGACCAAAACTGTAAATCTGCCAAACTAAGGGCTTACGGACAGTAAGCCATAACCCATACGGTCCGTAAGGGACCCCCGGTACAGTAGATTCAACATTTAATGATGTTGCCTCTTCATGAACTGAAAAACCAATCTTGCCCTTGTCTCTTCCAGCCAATGAGGGGCAAGATCTGACATACCTCAACTTTGTGACAAGTGTATGGACAAGATCATGGCACGATATTTGATAAACGATCCTAACGGTTATGCTTTTCCTATAAATACCCCCCCCCCCCCATTTGTTGTAAAACCCACAAGAATCTGATCTAAAACTCTAAGTTGGAGCCATTGCTTCATACCTGAGTTCTTTGGATCGAGATTAGCTTTCGGGGACCCTTTGTAAGTGTTCCTTCGTTGTTTTATCGCTTTTCGAGTCCGAAAGTCGAACATTGTTTGACTTTCTGCATTGACCAGTTTATGGTCGATGCGAAGTTCGTTCGAACTTCATAACGTGAGCGTGATCACGATGGTTATAGTCCATGGCGACTATACCTACTGATTACCACGTTATCAAGGCTCAGTGACGAGTCGTACTTTCGTCCAAAATACGCATTCTTGCGTGTTTTGTAACCAAACTACTCGTGAGAATCAAAGCCTTTTGTTTTGATGCCAAACCTGTTTTCTAAACTTAGTTAAGCACGTTCTAACATGCTTAGCTCGTCACTTTTAGTATAGTGCTTATATAGGGTCGTAAGGTAAGCGATCTAAACCATCGCTTATACTTTCGAACCCGACCCATTTAGTCGATCATTAGGATCCGACCAAACATATTTGGTGACCATAGCTATAACCTTCCGAGGTTATACCCTATGATCACGATGTTAGGCGTTCCATACGCGTTCTACGCGAACGACGCTCTAAGGTAGCATAAGCTACCTAAACGGGTCATGATGGGTCGTAAGCACTTAGGTTAGGTTTCATTTTAGTATGTAGGCTTTGTTAAACCATATCACACGAGTAACCATACTCGTTTGGTTTACGAACCCGCATACTATCCGATCCTCGGATTTAGGTCCGGTATATTAACATAGTTACCTATATTAGGTGCCGTTGATATCCGTGATCTCTAGCATTATTTGGTTATTATACAAGAACTTCAAAGCAACCTCAGGTGAGTACATTGAACCCCTCTTTTACTATTTTCCAAACTGTTTTGGGGTGAAACACATGTGCCTACTTGTTACTTTCATGCTTTCCATGTTTTCACATCATATACCTTCTATGTTCGTTAGTACATTATAATACACGATTTCATTACATTTCAAGCTATGTATGCCCATTGTGTGCGTACTTAGTACATTGCTTTACATTTCATTTCATGCTATGTATGCCCATTGTGTGCGTACTTAGTACATTGTTTCACATTGCATTTCATGCTATTTATGCCCATTGTGTGCATACTTAGTACAATTGTTTACATCACATGCCTTCATTTTGGCATAACATTTGGTTTTTTAACATGGAACAATACATTCATTAACATTGATCACGCCATTCGTTAGTAGGTAGTGGTACCATAGGAATTGACAACTCCCGTTCCTGAAATCCTGGGTTTGATTGGATTGGAAGGAATGACCGAATTCGATATGCATAACTTAGATAAACCTTTAATTTTTTTAAGGGTTTATCGCCACAGTCTCAAGGCTTGAATGTATGCATATTTCACAAAACCGCATAAATATTTTTATCAGTAGAGCATGCATTGTCCCACAAAACATAACGTTGATTTAAACCATGTTTTACTTCAATACCTGGTTTTTGTGCATTTCACATATGGTTTAGTTGATACCATACATGACACTTTTGGATACACATTACATGATTTACGTTAAAACATAAACATTTTAACATTGACATACATATTTGGTTGGTTTGGGCAAATGGTTGGAGTAACGTGGCGTACGTAATATGATACAAACATGGTGGATACGCCGCTAGTACTTCCTATATATAAATGCTTGTATAATATTACATATCGCAGCGTTATCTAAGTCATTTCAGTTTAGACACATTACATTTTACACAAATAACATACTCTTCACAAGACGTTATTTTTACAAACAAACTTATCTTATTCAACTCATTTTACTTGGTTACCCGTTTAACCTTACACTTATCTATACATATCATCTAATATTATCGTTTTTTTTTCAAATGGTTTACAAAGCAAGACAAATTACAAGGTTCATGACTGACTGTTATGAAACATTTCTTTAAACTCAAGTCATGAATCCCATTTTCACAAAACCTATGTATCTCACAGGCATTTTTATGCTGACGTACCTACTTTCACATGTGTTTTCAGGAGCTATCGTGTAGGACGACAATGATGACACTAGGGCGGACCTGTGCCTTAGAAATTAAAAATGAACACTCATGTTTAATAAATAAAATGTAACTTTAACTTCCATGGTTATGAAACAATTAATTCTGTCCCAACACTCCCCGGTGTTTCCGCCGCGGTTGCATGTTATACGCGGCCGGGGTGTGACAGAAGAGTTGGTATCAGAGCCAATGGTTATAGGGAATTAGGATATTAGTAATGCTTTGACCTAGACTATAACTTTCTAGGACCCTAACACAAGTTATCTTGTGTTTAGATTTTAAAACATGCACTTCACCTATCCTTAGGTGATAACCACAACGAGAACTTCGGTTTCGAATCCGCTTTGAAAATTAATCATCTGTTTTTAGGATGATTGATTACTAGGTTTTGAACCCTCTGTTATAAGGTTTTGAACCCCTTTGAATATTCAAAAGTCTCGTCAAGGTTTTCGGGTTTTAATAGTGTGAACACGTGCGAACTGGAAGAGTGAATGCCTGTACCCTGAGTTTTATGTCTAAGGCTAGAGTGTTCGTACAAATCCACATAATTGGACCACTCACTCTTACCTGGAAACTCTTGGGGTTAGTGTTCACTTATAGGCGAACATGTTTTCGCGATACATTATTATCGACCCGTTTACTTTAACTAGACATTCGTGTCGCTTGTTTGCTTTGCGATGCATAACCGCCATCTTTGCTTTTGTTGCTTCTGTTTCATCTCATTCTCTTCATCCAATCATCTCACTCATTTCCTTTCATTTTTTTCCTCTTTTAGAATGCCTCCTCGACGCGAACACCAGATAGCGATTGTTGAACTGGCAGAAATCATTGCGCAGCAGATGGCTGCTTAATTCCCGAATCTCTTTGCTCAATGGAACCAAGCCAACAACAACAACAATGGTACATGCAAATTCAAGGATTTTAACTCGGCTAGACCACTCAAGTTTAGTGGTTCTGAGGGAGCAACTGGGCTTCTTCAGTGGTTCGAGAGCATCGAGAATACTTTCCGTCACGTGCAGTGTCCTGACAATCGCAAGGTTGAGTTTTCTTCGAGTGTGTTTCAGAAGAGCGCTCTTACGTGGTGGAACGGGGTTATGAGAGATCAAGGTGCAGAAGTTGCTCTAGCTCAGACATGGGCAGAACTTAGAGCTCTTATGATGAGGGACTTTTGTCCTCGTCATGAGCAACGAGCGTTGGAGAAAGAGTTTGATGATTTGAAACAAGATAGTGGTGAGCACATGGCATATACTGATAGGTTTGAGGAGTTGAGTCTACTTTGCCCAACTATAGTCGCCCCACTCGACAAGGCTATCGAAAGGTACATCGACGGTCTGCCTAACTCGGTACAAGACATCCTTACTGGTAGCAACCCTACCACACTCTGTCAGGCGATTGAGTTATCAGCGACATTGACTGAGTCGCAAATTCGGAAGAATATATTACACAGGAAGGGTGACAAGGGCAAGAAACAGCCGACTGACAAGGAAGATAGCTGGTAATCAAAGTTTCAGTCCAATAGAATTTTAGTTGGTAATTGTGTTTGTCGGCTCTTGACTAAAAAGACATTGCATGTGATATTGTGAAATGTGTGTAAGCATTTAATAATTGTCAGATCCCATTCATGTTTTGTCGTCATTGATTAGTGTGTGCATGAGATATGTTAGTTTGCATGGTTTGAAAGTCAAGATTCATCGCATCAAAGTCATACGGTTCAAAGTAGTTCAGTCAAATTGCTTGAAATAGTTCAGGTCGTGTCTTTATGAACTAGGTCGGTTGAGAGTGAATTCAGTTTGCATGTAGTGGGTCAGGTTGTTTGAATTTGATCCGGGTCATAGCAGTTCGCACGGTTTGACAAATTAAATCTCAGTTCGCATCAAACTCAGTCCGCACAAAATCACGAGTCCGAGTATCAGTTTGATTCAGATGTTTGATAGCGTTAAACTGATCGTTTGTTTGTGTATTTATCAGGTGATTCAAGGTGATTCAAGATATACAAAGTGTAAATTCAAGACACAATTTGAAGATGTCGAGCAGTGGTGAAGAATTTTACAACACGTTTTACGATGCTTTTACTTCAGAATCATTTGAACGAAGATCCGAAACAAGAGATTACTCAAAAGAGATTTTTGATAATTTGAAATATGATAATTTGTATGGAAACCAACGAAAACCACCAAAATTAATGAAAGTTGAAGACTGTAACTGGTGGAAAAATCGGTTTGAGGGTTGGGTAAAAGCTTTTGCACCTGAAAGTTGGTTAAAGTTAAAACAAGAATATAAAAAACCAACAAAAGAAGGAGGAGAGTTATTAACCAAAGAAGAGTTCACAGAAAGAGATGTAAAACATGTTGTAGCTGAATACAAAATGATTACATTGTTAAAGCAGTCAGTAAGAGAAGACATTATTTCACTACTTGAAAATGAGAAAACATCAAAGGGTTTATGGGAAGCTTTAGAAAGAAAATGTACTGGTGGTGAACTGATTATGAAAACAAGCATTCGTCGTTGTGGATGTCTTCCCGACTGCAAAACTCTTCCTTAATTTGGTCCTTGAACTCGTTCCAGGGGGTGGCATTAGCAGCTGCTAGCCCTAACATTTGAACCTGTGCTTCCCACCAGGTTAATGCAGCACCTTCGAGTGTTCCAGTAGCAAACTTTACTCTACGAGACTCAGGGCAATCACGCACCTCAAAGTCAGTTTCGAGCCTCTCGAACCAATGGAGGAGGCCTTCAACTCCCTCAATACCACTGAAGGTACTAGGTCGGCAATCCTGAGATTTTTGAAGGTGCAAACAGGTGGCTGAGCATGTTGACCTCCTGCTTGTATGGCTGCAAGTGCTGCAGCAACTCGTTCGTTAATGAGAGCCGTCAACTGGGCTTGAGTCAAGTTGATACGTTCGGCCATGATCTTCATAGCAAATGTAACGTAAGTGAGAGTGGTTCGCGAATAGTGCGATGACAGAAGAGAGTAAGCACACAAGTGTTCTCAAGCAATAACGAATAGTAAGCAATGTAATCTAGGCATACCACGAGCAAGGTTCTATGTAATTATAGCATGTAGGCAATAAACATAAACCATATTACCTAGGATGTTGTGTCTTGCACGTGGAGCGAGGCGTCATTGTGGATCGTTGAGCACTGTACTGGTTATAGTCTGGTTTTAATAAAAACGTTTTCCTTTATTAAAACCGAGTTCTCTATAACCAATGGCTCTGATACCAATCTGTCACACCCCCAAAATCCACACGCGGAGTACCACCGCTTGGAGGCGTGACTGACCAAGATCAAGCCACCAAATCATATAGAACAACGTAAATAGTAAAAGTAAATGTAATTTAACCAAACCAATCCATATGAAAGGTGTTCAAAACATAAGTATAAATTCAACGTTTAGCGGAAGCATGTGAGTAAAAGCCCAACATAAGTAAAGTATGAAATGTCAAATGTTAAATCAAAGCATTCCCAATCCTTGTCCACAACGACCGCGCCTCCCCATGCAAGCTCCATGTATACCTAACGACCTGTAGGGCATGTAACAGAGAGTCAACAACTAGTTGCGCGAGTTCACAGTAAGTAAGTTCGTAATAGTAAGTTCTTTTCGTCACATGTGGCTCTACTAGGCTGATAGTATGTTCTATTAGTAGGGGCTTCCCATATTTGTATATACACTAGACTATTTGTAACCGTAAGTGTTCTTCTTAACCCGAGAACAGTAGTACGTACAAGCTTTACGTAGGTTTTACGTAAGCGTCCTTCTTTACCCGAGGACGGTGGTACGCGTGGGGTTTACGTAGGTTTTACATAAGTGTCCTTCCTAACGCCGGAAGACAGTAGCATGTGTGAGTTTATGTAGGTTTTATGTAAGTGTCCCTCGAAACCTGAGGACAGTGGTAAGTACTTGTTTACGTAGGTTTTACGTAAGTGTCCTGCTTAACCCGAGGACCATGGTAGATAGTCTAGTAGCCGTGTAAGTACGAGTAATTGTTCAATTCCATCATTCAACCCATTCCCAATCTCCGGGAATCCCATGCCTTACTAAGAGTGTAAACTCACGTTGGTTTGCTCGGTATGTTAAATTACTTGATTACAGGAAGACAATCAATCCCTATTGTGATTATTAACAATAATCAGTTATATACGCACATAATTCACATATCCCATGCACAATTTGTTCACGTACATCATGTTCACATATTACTCATTTACCAAACGTGTAGTATGTAGTTCAAGTTGTTCGTTCAAGCTAGCAATTTAATGCCCAAAGATAATCATCTAACAAGCATTCGATTCATAATCAGATTTATGTTCACACACACATAACTCTTTTACCCTTGACCACATGTACATGTACAGTTATCAAATTGAGATCTTATATAAGATTAGATACAATTCGAGATAGTCCCTACACCTGCTGCATATATACGAGACATCTACAATTAATTGACCCAAGTTACATACATCTAATTAAGTCATAATCATACAGCCCATGTTCTATTATAAGGCCCAATTAATTAAGTAGCTGATCCACTATCACAAACGGATTCCATTGTGTTACTGAACCCTCTTATGTAACCCAGATTATGTGCGACCCATCCTGCTTGTGGCCTGACTCGCTACCCAGCCCAATCCATTTATAGAAATCTAACAAGTATAATCATGCCTTCTCTCAAAACTCAGACTATATATTATTCATAAAATTCGGACCAAGTATAATGACCAAAATTCAGACCATGCACCCTTATAAAGTTTGGACCTTGTGTTTCATTATCAAAAGTCGGACCCTTACATCCTTTAAAAAAAAAAAACTCGGATCTTTATAGCATTCAAGCAAAAACTCGGACTACACATCATAAATGAAACTCGGACCATAAGCATCAATCAAAACTCGGACCTTATGCATTCAAGCAAAAACTCGTACTACATATCATAAATGAAACTCGGACCATAAGCATCAATCAAAACTCGGACCTTATGCATTCAAGCAAAACTCGAACTCGAGCATTAATCCTAAAATTCGGACCCATTATTTTCAAATAACCTCGGACAAGATTATCTCCGGACTACAAACACACATTAACAAAAACCAAAATCGTAGTTTCCAATATAACAGTTACAATACGATCAAAACCCTAATCTCAATCATCAACACTGCTAATAATCAAAACAACTGTTTAACAATTTTTGCATGTCAATTGCATCCTAGTATGAGGCATCGATTAACATTCATTCAGAAACAATCACATACTCATTCAAGCATAATCAAGTAAACACTGGGCCATTGTTTGGATTGTTAGGGTTTGTATGAAATCAAATGAACAAGAGTATCAATCAACGGATAATCGTAAAAATTACCTTAGATTGATTCTAGATGGATTGGAAGATCAAGATTGATGCAACAGAACTTGTGTAGCCAAGAATGATGAGAGAAATGGTTGTAGGAGGTGACTAGAGAGAATGATTTTGAACTGTCGTATGACTGGAATTGGTGAATATGATTTGGGTTAAGGGGTTTTGTTTTATTTTCAATATTACCACTAACACCCCTAAGTATCATCCTTTACATAAACACCCACACCACATATAATTTACAGTTTCATCACCAAATTCATGTATTTGTCAAATAACACATAACCATGCAACAATCACAACACACTTTATCATATCACAACGTATACAGTTACAAAGCAAACAAATTGTGCAAGTAAGCAACTAAACAAACAGTGAACGTGCAATAAATGCGAAAGTGGAATCTCGGAAACTCGAGTTGTCATATGTTACTTATGAATGTATGAGATTTGCAGATGGTATTCCAGATTACGATCCCGATAGCAGAGTCTAAGGGGGAAGTCTGAAGACGAGCTCGACGCAAGAGGAAGCGTGGATTCAAAGAGCCAGATAACTATCTTGGAGGAGCTTGTATCCGGAAAGCCAGGTGTCAATCCCAAAAGCACGGAAGCTTGACGAATGGGGGAGCCTGAAGAAAAGGAGTTTGAAGGAACAAAAAGAGCAATGGAAGCTGAAGACAGATCCACGGGGATTCTGTTAGAGAAAGAGGGAGTCTATGGTTGCTGATACTGTCAAAGCTTCAAGAAGACTCAAAGAGAAAGACAAGACGCTACAAGATTGACTGCGGCAATATCCAAGGGGGAGTTGTTGATGCATATGATGTCTGTTGACTACGTCTACGTAAAGTCTAAGGTCAAGATAGGTCAACAGTGGGTCTTGAAAGTTAAAATAGGTTTTGTATGATGTAGGTTCACTCATGTGTACAATAGGTTAATAGGTCCGCTCATAGGGTCTGATACAGGTTCGCTTATACGTCATTTGTAACAGGTCCGCTCATATGAACTGTCATATGAGCGAACCAGCCTTGTCTATATATAGGGGATCAGTTTGAGCGGATCTAGCAGTTGTATGTGTGTGCTTATGGAACGAAACTCTGTCAAAATTACATCAGAAAGCAATAAAAAGCATAGGAATTGAAAGGACAAGCTGTTGTAACATCATATATACTGATTCCGCCTTTATATGTGATGATGAGCTACCTTGACTGACTTTTCGGGTCAAAACAACGGTCCAACAAGTGGTATCTGTTGGTGCATATTTGTGACAACAGCTTAGATTTGGTCTTTTGATATCTTTTAATTAGTTAAACGATAAACGGTTAGCGGGTTTAGCTTTGTATTAGTGAGATTATAGATTTTGGGCTAAACTAAACCCAGTTTGGGTCTAGGGAACGAATTGGGCTTGCCCAAGTAGTAAACCCTAGTCCAACTTGTAAACCTTGTGGTATATACACAAGGTTAGGCTTTAGGGTTTATGTTAATCAGTTAATCAGCCAAAAACAGTTTTTTGAGAGAGAATTTCGTGAGAGCACATAGCTTGGATGAAATTAGGGTTTGTGAGGGATCTTCATTGACTGTAATCAGTTTGATAGATAATCAATAAAGATCCGGTTTGAAAGTGATTTGCTGTTTCTGTTTCCTACACGTTTTCTGCTAATTCTGATCAAGAGGATTCCGCACTCTTGATTGGAAAGACGATTCTGTGAAGATCCATACACATCAAGGGGACCTACAATTGGTATCAGAGCATTAGGCTCTTGAAGGCTCGGTTCAGAATTGGTTGCTGCAGAAAACTAGGGTTTTGAATTGTGGTTAAAAAAAAAATTCGAAATTTTTGTTGTGTTCTTGGGATTTTCGAAAATTTTTGGTCTGTTTGATCTATTTGCGTATTTAATTTTGTTGTTTAAGTGTTTTTGGTTGCAGGTTTGGTTGATTGTTTGAAGAATTTTGGCTGAAAAACTTGAAGATTCGAAGATTTGTTCTTCGTGTTCTTCGTGTTCTTCATACAGTTCTTCGTTGTTTCTTGAAAATTAGTAATAGTTTGCTATTTTGATTCTGCAGGAAATTGTTAGGAAATCAGAATAAAATCTTTTCAAACTTTGGAAAGATTTGGTTCTAGCAAATTTGCTGAATTCGGATAAATACTCTGACAGACCAGCGAATTTGTGACCTAGCACCTCGGTGACCGGTGAAATTAAATTTCCCAATTATCTGATCCAGCGAATTTAACTTCGGTGACCGGCGAAATTAAATCCAAAGGCGACTTTGGTAACCGTATAATTTTCCTCAGCGAAATTATTACGGTGATCGGCGAAATTAACCGTCGTGCCAGCGAAATTGACTTGCCAGCGAAGTTATCTAGAGAAATTAAGCAGCAAAATTAATTTGATCAGCTAGCATATTTATTCCAGCGAATTTAAAAGTCTAGCATATTTATAATTCCTCTACCAGCGAAATTAACTTGGTTTGCCAGCAAAATTAGCGTGACACGGTGAAATTAACTTGGTTTGCCAGCAAACTTAGCGTGACACGGTGAAATTAACTTGGTTTGCCAGCATAATTAGCGAGACACGGTGAAATTAAGTTGGTTTGCCAGCAAAATTAAAAGGTGGAGTGGAGGAACTAGATACGCATAGAGGAATTAACGTTTTCGTGAATAGAAAGTGATCCATAGCTCGTTTGACGAAACCGTCTACACCGTTGGACTCGGTACCGTTGGACTCGGTAAAAAAAAAAGCCTCTGGAAAATCCCGAAATCGGTTTTTGACATTATATATCATTGGATTCGTCTTTTCGAGACGATTCTAAAGGTGTAATTTGGTAACCACTGCTTTCGGAGATATTTTGTACGGTTTTCTCAGTCTGCAACGTTTAAAATGTCGAACATGGCCAACTAGAATGCTCCTAAGATGATGAAGGTGGAGAACTATCTTACTAGGAAAAACAGCTTCAAATCCTTCATTATATCTCAGGATGCAAGGATGTGGACTTGTATAATAGATGGATATGTTGCTCCTACACGTCATGTTGAAGGAAGAGTGAAAGTGATCTCGTATGACAAGATGGATGAATCTGAGAAACTTATGGTTAATGCTGAGAAGAAAGCTTTAGCAGTGATCAAGATGTCCTTGCCTGAGGGAATTAAACATACCATCAAGCACCGTGGGACTTCTTATGAGCTATGGAAAGCTTTAGAAAAACGTTATCAGAGTTCATCAAAACAGCGTGTAGGAGGTCGTGCTTTAGATGAAGAAGCAGATGCTGTAAAAGAAGAAGGCTCAAATGATAGTAGTGTTCATCTGGAAGATAATAAGAATGCTACTCAGGCATTCATGGCAGAGATAGTGCCAGTTGATGAGGCTGAAACTAGTGTGAGTGATGCTGAATCTCAAGTGGAGAATGCTGAACGAAAAGTGGATGCTGAAGTAGAAAAGGAGAGTGAAGTTGAAAAGGTTGTTGTTGATCAAACCACAGAAGTTCATGAGAAAGAGGTACAATCTAATTCTGTGTGTTTGAGGTGTCGTGAACAACAGGGTGAGGTTGACAGGTTGTCAACTCAAAATCAAAGTCTGGTGAGCGAGATGTCTAGCATAAAAGAGTCAAACTTTTTTGCTAAAAGAAATGAATCTCTATACTTGAAGAAGATAAAAGGTTATGAAAATGAAATCGAAGCCTTAACATGCAAATTAAACGAAAACTTCAAGTAATAGACTTAGCTCACGAAATGATGGCTGAGAAAACAAAAGAGATTTCTAAAAAATGCAAAGAGTTGTCAGATGCACAACTCAAAATTATTGAACTTGAACAGAAATTAAGTCAATTCAGAGATTCGTCTTTTGTAATGAAACACATGATGGGTGGGTTAAAGAAAAGTAATGACAAGACCACTGTGGGCTTCCAGGGCTTTAATGAAGTCCCACCTCCTCTTAGTCATGACTATTCTTTCCTCCCTGATGAAGATGAGCTAGCAGCCTATATGTCAACTGCACCAAGTAGTTTCGCATCGACATCAAGTCAAGGTGAGGTGGCTGAGAGTGGTGATGCTAAGAAGAAAAATAACAGGGAATCTTTGAAAACAAAAAATTCACCTCCTAAGAGCAAAAATCAAACTTTTGTTAAAAAGATTAATTTTGTTCAAGGTAGTGATATGAAAAATGAAACTGCTGTTATTGAAAAAGAATCAAATGTAGAGTTTGCTGAGAATAAAAACGAAGAAAAATCTGAATCAAAGCAAACTGAACAAAATTCTTCTAAGGCATCATCACCATCTGATAAGGGATCTACCTCAGAGACTCCTGCTAAGAAGTCTTTGAAAAGGAGATCGTGCTTCAGGTGTCACGTAAAGGGACATGCAGCTAGCTGCTGTCCTAACAAAAATAGTGAAGCACAATTTAGTGACAAACAGAGAGGGAAATTGCCAGAGAAGAGTGGTGATAATGAGGAGAAAGGTTCAAATTCTCCAAAGAAATTTGCTCCTAAGTAACCACAAAATGTTGCTGTTGGTGTAGATAAGGCTGGAACAGGAACTCCACAAGTTCCACGTTTTCAAAGAAATCAACCTAGATTTCAGCCTAGATCTCCACCAGGCAGATATCAGAGACCTAGAAGCAGTTCACCTAGAATGAATAATTTTAATGGAAATACAAGTAATTTCAGGAGTCAAGGTCAATATCAAAATCGATACCAAAATTACGGTGGTCGAACTTTTTATAACAATGGCTTTAGAAATTATAACAATAATGCTTCTTGGAATCAAAATTCAAGATATCAAAATCAAAATTTCCAAAGGTCAAATAGTCCAAACACACATAGGAACTCTCAGGACCAAAGACCTACTGGAACTCAAAATCAAATTCCAACAGTTCTTAGATCCAAGACTCCAGTTAGGAGGAATGGATATTGGATGGATGTTCCGGTGGTTGGTGAATTTGGACGACCCAAGACCATTAAGGCTTGGGTCCCCCAATATAACTAATTTCTTAAGTTAGTGTGTGTAGGAGCTGCTAAGGAGGATTATCAACTTATGTTGATAGTGGCTGCTCTAGGCACATGAAGGGGGTGTGTGATTGATGATTGATATATATTAAATGATTTAATTTGTGTTTCAAAGTGTTGAGTCGACACAGAAGATAACCTGGAAGATCTTTATACTAAAGCATTTGACAGGGCTCGCTTTGAACACTTAATCGAACTCAACGGGATGAGGAATCCTGAATAACTGGTTTTTCATAAGAATTTTTGTAAATAATTTACTGCGTTTCTTAAAAATGAAAAACACAAAAAAAATTGAAAAATCAAAAACATAAAAAAATAGAAAATCAAAAATGAGTTATCACTGTGTGAAAAAGAATAAA
The DNA here is from genome assembly GCF_002127325.2 of Helianthus annuus. Lineage (NCBI taxonomy): Eukaryota > Viridiplantae > Streptophyta > Magnoliopsida > Asterales > Asteraceae > Helianthus > Helianthus annuus. Next base: position 172,878,891 of record NC_035449.2, on the reverse strand, counting down.
TGATATTACATCAGCAAGTTAGACAGTCACACTGAACTTGAACCATAAATTGCTTAAGTGTGATAGCAGCTTCATCATATGATGTACCAGTAGGCGAAAAGCATGAACTAATCAACTTACCAATGTGTATGGTTTAATGACCTTAATTCTTGCGTTGATAGATTGCCAAAATCTGAAGTTTTGGGTCTTTATACTGTTATTTCATCTAGGGATATCTTGGCTGGCTGTCTGTTAGAATTAAAATTGTACATGACCTCAGGAAAGAAAGTCACTTGGAATTAGCTCATTTCTATTTGAATGTCTGTATGTTTCCCGATACACACAATTTTGATCTGATTCTGAAATCTTCTCTGAAAAAAGTCGTGTACCTCCTCTGCTGCATCCATATATATGCTGACCTGGAGGTGCTAGGCAACGACAGCTTCTGCTGCATCCAGATACATGCTGACCTAGCTGTACGTTGTCGCGCTATAGATCTAATACACCCGAAAGATGCCCTCAAGTGCCCAAAAGAAACCCAACAAACCTATATCAAACTGAGAAAATCTCATTTGATCTGTATATTATACCATCTCTGCTAAAGATCTATTTTGTTCTCTTCTCAACCTATTCCCAGTTAAGATTTCAGAAATCTGGATTGGACTTGGGAAATATGTGGTAGGGAAAATACTTGCATGATAGAGTGTGCTGTTTATATTTCTAGGATTTGATTAGTATTTATTTGGGTGTTCATTGTTAAGCAATCAAAACATGATAACACATATTATATGCAGATCTAGACACCGTCATGATATCTTAAAGAATGACATCAGTATACTCACCTACTACGATGAATCTTTGTGCATACCTTGATCGCGGGGGTATATCTTGTTGTGGGACACACTGATATATCAGTAATAAAATTACCTTAACGTATCATACGGTAATGGTACTTGAAATGTTCATGCATTTTGTTTAAGTGGACAAACATACTGGTAACCAGCTTGAATTACTTTTCGCTAAATCATTACATAAAGAATAATCTAATTGTGTGAAACAGTTAGATTGTGCTGATATGATCTTCTTACCAGTGATTCTCACAAAAATAGAGTGTTTATTATTTTTGTTATTTACTTGCTTTCAGAAAATATAAAAATCCAAAAATAGTGTCTTTTTCTGTTTAAAAATTCTTAACGTACGGAAAACTGTTATTCATGGAGGAATTGTTACTGATAGGTGGAGACGGTGTTAGTAAGTGAGTTCAAATTTTAACTACTGCGGGTTCTTGTGTGTTGAACAAAATGTTTTTGCGTGTTGGTGATGAAATTGAAAAAGCTTAATCTGTCATACAGTTTAACTAATCTCTTGAAAAATAATAATTTATTTAACTTATGTTGAAAAATTCTTATGGTTTCTCGAGATGTTTGTTTTATAGTATACAGATTGAAGCGGTATGTTGCTGAGAAGTTGCTGAGAAGTTGCTGAGAAGTTGCTGTGAAGTGTGAAGATGAGAGTTTGATTGGATGCATGGTAGCACCTCCTTTCTATATTGCAGACAAGAGTGAAGAGTTTGAAGATTGTTGTGCAAATGCTAAACTGGAGTTTTGTAACAACCCGCACTTTCGTGCGTTGTTACTACTCGATACACTCGTTACGCCTAGCACCAGAGATTCAGATCATAATGTAACTATATCAAATATATCACTAATCGAAGTATAATCGAATAATTACGCATATTCTATCGCTATTACAAACCTATTTTCGTAAATTATAACACTCACGATGATGTTGGGTGGGGGCTTAATCTACCCTCCTCGATAACCGTGAAGTGTCAAAACGTAAACAACCAACGCTAACAAGGACTATCGGGTGAGTACCATGCCTCCAGCCGTCATGACGATGATGGCAATAGGAGCAAGTAGTACCCCGATAATCATTGTGGCACATCACATCGAAGAGCGCACTCGAAGGCACGCGTAAGTCGATCATGGCACCGAGTATTGGTTATATAGATACGTATATACGGCCCTTTTTGTGATTAATTATAATAAACAAATAAATAATATATATATATATATATATGGAAATGTGGCCCAAACTATCGCAACGCACCAAAAACAAGGATCGAAAGGCCTCCGTACGGATGGGCCAGCCGAACGGCTGGGCCAAACGATCGGACAGGCCCGCTGAACGACAGGACAGGCCAGCCTATCGGACAGGACAGGCCAGCCAATCGAACAGGCCAGTCTATCAAACAGGACAGGCCAGCCTATCGAACAGGCCAGCCTATCGGACAGGACAGGCCAGCCTATCGAACAGGCCAGCCTATCGCACAGGACAGGCCAGCCTATCGAACAGGCCAACCTATCGGACAGGACAGGCCAGCCTATCGAACATGCCAGCCTATCGGACAAGACAGGCCAGCCTATCGAACAGGCCAGCCTATCGGACGAGACAGGCCAGCCTATCGGACAGAACAGGCCAGCCTATCGAACAGGATAGGCTAGCCTATCGGACAGGACCGGCCAGCCTATCGGACAGGACAGGCCAGCCTGCCCTCCCTTCCTTCCTCCTTGCCTATAAATACCCCTCATTCACCTCCAACACACTTGTTGTCACTGTTGCTGCTCGACCAGAGGTTCCAACCCCTTAATCTCTCGATTTCTCCCGATCCTTGTAAGTTTTCAACCCGAATCTTGTACTTCCTTGATCTTTATGCAATCCTTCATCTTTCTACCTTTTAAATCTCAATTTTTAACCGTGAAATCAACGGATTTGGAGTGTTCTAAGGTGATGTCACCATAAAGTTCTTCAAAGGTGATGTCATCCCATGAAGAACCACTCAGATCCGAATGATTTCCATGCGATTCTTTATAAATCTCGTCTAAATCAATGCCTTCTAATCAAAAAGCCATGGATTTGAGATGTCCCGATGGATTTCCTCACAAAGCTCTTATGAACTTCAAGTGTTGGCCTCATTCCACCAAGAACAACTCAGAACCATGGGATTTTCCTAGAATAATCAAGGTTTTACACCAAATCTATACATAAAAACAGTAGAAACAGAGCTTAGACCGACCTTCTACTCATTCTTAGTGTCGTGTTGGTTAAAGACCTGATTCCTACCAAAGAGACGACCAATTTTGGGTTAAACACGGAAAAACCGTCAAGAACGGCCGGTTCCGATGAACGGGGTGATTCCCGGTCAATAAAACAGGTCGGAATTGATGGGATTTCAGTTGTTCAACACGTCACCGCAACGTCTCGACCAAAAACATCGAAAAACACTCGAAAAATCATCGAAGAACAGCTGGACAGGCCCAATCGATCGAGCAGCCCACTCGATCGGGCGGCCCAATCGATCGAGCAGCCCACTCGATCGGGCGGCCCAATCGATCGAGCAGCCCACTCGATCGGGCGGCCCATCCGATTGAGTAGCCCACTCAATCGAGCGGCCCATCCGATCGGGCCAGCCCAATTCAACTTTTCGTCTAATTTCATACAATTCAATACCGTTTAACGCACAATCCAATACTCATGTAATTAGGCCACAATCAGGACATTCTCAGGCACCATCTCGTCAATCCAACCGAATACGCACTGTGAGTATACTTGACCCCTTTTATCGAATTTTAGGTGTAACATACGTTCCATAAAAACCGAACTTATCAAACGAATGATTCAATTTGACAATTTATCACTTGCGAATAACTGTTTGCATAGATATACGTGATGCTAGTTGCATGTATGCTAGGACTTATACTCATGACGTCCCACCAACAACTAGTATAGTACTATTCCACCCGACGAGGTCTAGTTATGCCAGAGTCGAGCATTGAGGACTTAGCTGGTAGTATCAGTTTTGTGAGTATATATGTCGTGTATTACGTTTATGCATGTGGAAATTCGCAACACTTTAATCTATTATTCTATCACATATCAAACCTGTATACTCGCCAATACTTTTGTATTGACAATGTTTTAACCTATGTTGCAGGTTTAGCCGAAGTTTTACACCAAATCAAGCTAGGAAGTCTAGAAACTCATCTAAAATCTAGGTTGTCGGATTTGAATTGTTCGAGAGGACTAGAAATCTGTGATAACTTATGTGATTGTGTTGATTGTTAGTATGGGATGACAAATGTAATAAAAATTATCGCAATATAGTTGTTATGGATTCTCTTGAGCAATCTGATTCGCCTAGTGTCGCGCCCCGATGATTCCGCTATCGGTTGGGGTGTGACAGATTGGTATCAGAGCCATAACTATAGGGAATTAGGTAAAGTTTGGGACTCGACCTAGTCCGGGTCGATGTCTTAGAAATTGACCTAGTCTATAGTCTAAGTACCGACAGGCCGACTCTTCCGAACTCGTTAGGGTTTGTTTGGGCCAACTTGCTACTCCCGATTGAATTTGATAAAAAAATTACAATTTTGTGTGAACACCGCATACTACAGTTTCACACAAAGAGCCTTTCCTAAGGCTAGAATATTACTTAGCCTTTCCTAAGGCTGACAAAATACACATGTTTTCAAAGCTACTCGCATAATAGAACTGAGTGATCTAGTCGAGACCAGGTGTGAAAACCAAGAACTCTCGATAAGATCACTCACTCAGCGTATTTTTCTAGCACGAGAACTCTTCGTTGAGCTAGGAGTGACATCCGTATCTCGACGAAAGGTCTCCATTTCGAAATTCTAGTGGGACTCTCGAATTTATTCGACGAGTACCACCACAATTGGGAACGAAGTTGATAAGTCAGGGGTGAAACCCATACCTTAATCAACTGTTCCACTCCATAAAACGGTTTACAAAAGCTCTCACCAAGGACACGACCATGACAACGACTCAGGCTACGCGAAGACTAGAAGGACGAATGTCAGGAGCTGCATCCCAGTGGAACATAAGTCCTCTAGGTCGACGCGTATGCCCGAACTTGTTGGGTACAGTTGGGTTACTTGGGTAGTCAACGCCTAAACACCCAAGGCATTCTATCTAAATTTTTACGCATATGGTATCAATTACGTTTAGGTGTTTTCGAAATTAAACTTTACGATTTACCGATTTCTCGATTTATCGGATTTACGATTCTCGATTTACAAAGCGCACAACTTCAACAGCCATCGCAATCTAAAACAAAGACCGAATGATCGCAACGGAACCAACGTCTAAGTACCCGAATTCGCTTACGCTACTTCTCTCATCGCGTCCTCGCAAATTCTAAATCAATATCTATGTGTAACCTGCAGCTATATCTATATGTATTAAATACAAATTGAATCAATTATGTGAGAGTTTAGGAATCTAGTATTTTTCTTATGTGGCTCCTCCGTGTTTAATTAAATTCTATATCAAGCTTTGATCGAATCAAATCGCATCAAAGGCTCAAAAATCATTATGATCGAATCTCATTCCAAATCCTTCTGTCTAGATGCCTTCCAACAACTCTAGTTCGAGACGAAAGGCTAGGAGAAGAGCCAGACGAAGCGCCGTTAAGAGTTGCCTCGCTTGTAACCAGGGAAGTGGTCAAGCTCATTCCTCAAATTGTCGCTCAAGTGCACTCTCTAAGCCACTCTCGAGCCCCGGAAGACAACAAGACGGAATCTGCATTCCTCTACAAACACTTCAAAGCCTGTGATCCAATGCCTTTCACGGGTGAAGGAGACGTTTCTCAATTACTCCAGTGGTTCGATGCCATCGAGGTTACCCTTCGCCAGAGTGGGTGCCCCGAGGATTTTCAAACTACCTGCGCTACCGGAGTATTCCAATCACGAGCACTCGACTGGTGGACCGCCGAACGCAACAAACGTGGGATATCCGCAGCTTACGCCCTCTCATGGGGTGAGCTGAAGGGACTCATGAAGAAAGAATTTTGTCCTCCTCACGAAGTCCAGAAGCTAGAGAACGAATTTTGGGAGCTCAAGCAAACCGAAGGTGATAATGCGAGCTATACAGCAAGGTTCAAACAGCTTAGCGTAATCTGCCCAAGTCAAGTCGACACTCCAAAGAAAGCTATCGCGAAGTATATTCATGGCTTACCGGAGTGTGTGGGTGATTTTGTCGAAGCTGCAAAACCTACTACCATCGAAGAAGCCTACCGTTTAGCTGCAGAAATCAACAGCAAACGAGTCTTGGACGGATTCTTCTCCAAGAAGCCTGTCAAACGGGCTCATCAAGCAATCATCATCCATTCATCCGACGATTCCTCTGGAGAATCGGTCGATGGTTCATCTGACAGCTCCTCGGAGGATTCTTCTAAGGATTGCTCCGACAATGTCTCCATCAAATCATCAGGCGAATCCGAAGACGACACTGCATCAACTCAGGAAGCCCAACCTAGCCGCAAACGGAAGACCGTGAGCCCAGACTCCTCAACAACTGGACTGCCACAACCCGAACCCCTCCAATCAGTCCCAGTTCAGTCAAGACGTGCTTACAATGGATCTCATCCCCTGTGTTTCACATGCACGTATCATCACCCGCTAGAAGCAAAATGTCGCTATTGCGCAAATTGCAACTGGTATGGACATTATACGACGCAGTGCCGTGCAGGACCGTAACCTTGAAGGGAGTCATCAACAACCACAGTTTCCGCAGGTGTCCTCCACAACAACGTTATTTTGATTCTAATGTTGTTGTAATAATACGACTTATCGCTATCATTTCTGGAACTTAATTTATCTATCGTCGCATGTGGATTCCATTTCTCTTATAATCGAGCACTATCAAAACGCTAGCACTATGTACTATATTATGTATTTTATCCCTATAACACTCTTAGAACGAGGTACGGTATACGTGCAAGGGACAACTAATCAGGGGTGCACACGGGATTATCTTGGTCAGTGCACGGAGATCGTAGTGAAGTTCTAATGGTGCCATAACGTTTAAAAGCATGGTCGAGGGTCTTGGCCGTGTCAACAAAGTGTGACACCAAAGCACGGGGCATAAGTAGTAGGGGTAACGCGAGGTACGCTTTACCATACTACCGAAACTTCGTGAAGAAAGTGCTATGTGGAGTTGGACGTTAGTAGACCTATTATACTATTATGGATAATTTGACACTCTACAATCAATCGCAAGGCGTAACAAAACTAAATCGCATCACTGCGAGACTTTTCGTAAGTCCGCGTACGCAATGCAATTGCCACATCGATGGACTTAGGTAAGTTCACCCCGAAGAGCAATTGGAGCAACGCAAGACTGGTCGTAAAGTCTAGAGCGCAACTCGATCGCAGTTTTGCTAGATCTATCTCGCAATCAAATCACTTGACATATGGCTCGAAATCGCAATCGCATCATGTGTTTGTCTCGAAATCTCTAACGCTAGTTATTGTCTATTGTGTGAACCTTTATCAGCTGGTGTGGATCGCCTATTGTGGATTCGCTAGACGAGTATCGAAAATCACTCGCCGCCTTCTACTTTAACGCGCCTCGCACCTAATCCATCAACTCGATACTCTTATCGCGGTTCGCTATTACTTATCAATGTATGCATCCTACGTGTCATGTTAGCGCGCACGACCTCGCTTCACGAGGCGAAACTGATGAGGCTGAAACATGGTAATGTTTTAACCATATTAGTTGACTTTTGTGGGAAAAGGGCGTGTGGGCTAGCATCAGTACTATTTGTGGTGTAGCCAGTTCAATCCAACGCTTATCGCTCGAAACGCATCAATCGTCGCTTATCATCTGTCAGAGTCTATTGCTTATCGATATTCGAGTGTTACTTGGAAGTCATCGCAGGTCGTGTGAAGTTAGGGTACATGACATCGCTTCACAAGATGAAACTAATATGGGAAACGTGGCGTTTGTCGTATTAGCAATTCTTGTGGAAACGTGCCATGCGAATTTTGTGTGGAATCGAATCGAAATCGCATCTAGTCGAATCAAAATCGTGTCGTTCGTTATCCAATCAAGCATACCATATCAGCGTTTGTGTGACCGAACTACTCACACCCGCTGCCAATGCTTGGTTTGCATCCAACTCACTTCTATTCAAGACTCGGTCTAGCACCCTATCGCTTGGACCAAGGGAATCGAAATTCTATCTGTGTCTTATCGGCACGCGTGACACTGCCTCATGAAACAGAGATAATATGGGTAACACATGGTGGATACGCCGCTGGTACTTCCTATATATAAGTGTTTTAACCATAATTAACGAACTTTTGTTGGAAGGTGCCACGTGGGGCCTGATGTAAATTGTTTTCCGTATTATTAAAAAGAAAAACCAAATTTTTATAAAATTTTATTAAAAACTGTTGGACAGGTGAAATTTTCTTATAACATGGAGAAGACATCGAAGCAGGTTAGCTCCACGCCTAATGGAAGTTTCATAAGTCCAGTTCTTTTCCTTAAAAACTTTTGCAATGACAGAAAGGAATCTTCCCGAGAACGAGGGTTCGACAATCGAACCCACGTTGTAGGAAGGTTTTCTTAAAACTTATTTTGCCGCCGAATTCTTTTAAAATGTAAAACTCAAAACCTATTATCAATTAACAAAACCCTCCCCACAGCGCTGGTGTGGACATCGATACAGTCAACGCCGCGCCATGAGGAGATTTTTCTTAAATAACTTCGAAGATTAATCGGATATTGGTTATGGAATTGCTTTTGTGTGTGTTATCGCTTTTAACCAATCGAATCATATATTCTCTCCGCTCTCGCTCGTCGAATCTTAGTCAATCGCTCGCTATCTAGACGCTATTAATCTCTACTCTCAATCGCATCAACTCTTACGACCCTACTATTGGATTAATTTCGGGAGGAAATTTCCTAAAGCAGGGGATACTGTAACAACCCGCACTTTCATGCGTTGTTACTACTCGATACACTCGTTACGCCTAGCACCAGAGATTCAGATCCTAATGTAACTATATCAAATATATCACTAATCGAAGTATAATCGAATAATTACGCATATTCTATCGCTATTACAAACCTATTTTCGTAAATTATAACACTCACGATGATGTTGGGTGGGGGCTTAATCTACCCTCCTCGATAACCGTGAAGTGTCAAAACGTAAACAACCAACGCTAACAAGGACTATCGGGTGAGTACCATGCCTCCAGCCGTCATGACGATGATGGCAATACGAGCAAGTAGTACCCCGATAATCATTGTGGCACATCACATCGAAGAGCGCACACGAAGGCACGCGTAAGTCGATCATGGCACCGAGTATTGGTTATATAGATACGTATATACGGCCCTTTTTTGTGATTAATTATAATAAATAAATAAATAATATATATATATATATATATATATATATATATATATATGGAAATGTGGCCCAAACTATCGCGACGCACCAAAAACAAGGATCGAAAGGCCTCCGTACGGATGGGCCAGCCGAACGGCTGGGCCAACCGATCGGACTGGCCAGCCGAACGACAGGACAGGCCAGCCTATCGGACAGGACAGGCCAGCCTATCGAACAGGCCAGTCTATCGAACATCACAGGCCAGCCTATCGAACAGGCCAGCCTATCGGACAGGACGGGCCAGCCTATCGAACAGGCCAGCCTATCGCAGAGGACAGGCCAGCCTATCGAACAGGCCAGCCTATCGCACAGGACAGGCCAGCCTATCGAACAGGCCAGCCTATCGGACAGGACAGGCCAGCCTATCGAACATGCCAGCCTATCGGACAGGACAGGCCAGCCTGTCGAACAGGCCAGCCTATCGGACAGGACAGGCCCGCCTGTCGAACAGGCCAGCCTATCGGACAGGACAGGCCAGCCTATCGAACAGGCCAGCCTATCGGACAGGACAGGCAAGCCTATCGGACAGGACAGGCCAGCCTATCGAACAGGCCAGCCTATCGAACAGGACAGGCTAGCCTATCGGACAGGACAGGCCAGCCTATCGGACAGGACAGGCCAGCCTGCCCTCCCTTCCTTCCTCCTTGCCTATAAATACCCCTCATTCACCTCCAACACACTTGTTGTCACTGTTGCTGCTCGACCAGAGGTTCCAACCCCTTAATCTCTCGATTTCTCCCGATCCTTGTAAGTTTTCAACCCGAATCTTGTACTTCCTTGATCTTTATGCAATCCTTCATCTTTCTACCTTTAAAATCTCAATTTTTAACCGTGAAATCAACGGATTTGGAGTGTTCTAAGGTGATGTCACCATAAAGTTCTTCAAAGGTGATGTCATCCCATGAAGAACCACTCAGATCCGAATGATTTCCATGCGATTCTTTATAAATCTCGTCTAAATCAATGCCTTCTAATAAAAAAGCCATAGATTTGAGATGTCCCGATGGATTTCCTCACAAAGCTCTTATGAACTTCAAGTGTTGGCCTCATTCCACCAAGAACAACTCAGAACCATGGGATTTTCCTAGAATAATCAAGGTTTTACACCAAATCTATACATAAAAACAGTAGAAACAGAGCTTAGACCGACCTTCTACTCATTCTTAGTGTCGTGTTGGTTAAAGACCTGATTCCTACCAAAGAGACGACCAATTTTGGGTTAAACACGGAAAAACCGTCAAGAACGGCCGGTTCCGATGAACGGGGTGATTCCCGGTCAATAAAACAGGTCGGAATTGATGGGATTTCAGTTGTTCAACACGTCACCGCAACGTCTCGACCAAAAACATCGAAAAACACTCGAAAAATCATCGAAGAACAGCTGGACAGGCCCAATCGATCGAGCAGCCCACTCGATCGAGCGGCCCAATCGATCGAGCAGCCCACTCGATCGGGCGGCCCAACCGATCGAGCAGCCCAATCGATCGGGCGACCCAATCGATCGGGCTGCCCACTCGATCGGGCGGCCCAATCGATCGAGCAGCCCACTCGATCGAGCGGCCCATCCGATCGGGCCAGCCCAATTCAACTTTTCGTCCAATTTCATACAATTCAATACCGTTTAACGCACAATCCAATACTCATGTAATTAGGCCACAATCAGGACATTCTCAGGCACCATCTCGTCAATCCAACCGAATAAGCACTGTGAGTATACTTGACCCCTTTTATCGAATTTTGGGTGTAACATACGTTCCATAAAAACCGAACTTATCAAACGAATCATTCAATTTGACAATTTATCACTTGCGAATAACTGTTTGCATAGATATACGTGATGCTAGTTGCATGTATGCTAGGACTTATACTCATGACGTCCCACCAACAACTAGTATAGTACTATTCCACCCGACGGGGTCTAGTTATGCCAGAGTCGAGCATCGAGGACTTAGCTGGTAGTATCAGTTTTGTGAGTATATATGTCGTGTATTACGTTTATGCATGTGGAAATTCTCAACACTTTAATCTATTATTCTATCACATATCAAACCTGTATACTCGCCAATACTTTTGTATTAACAATGTTTTAACGTATGTTGCAGGTTTAGCCGAAGTTTTACACCAAATCAAGCTAGGAAGTCTAGAAACTCATCTAAAATCTAGGTTGTCGGATTTGAATTGTTCGAGAGGACTAGAAATCTGTGATAACTTATGTGATTGTGTTGATTGTTAGTATGGGATGACAAATGTAATAAAAATTATCGCAATATAGTTGTTATGGATTCTCTTGAGCAATCTGATTCGCCTAGTGCCGCGCCCCGATGATTCCGCCATCGGTTGGGGTGTGACAAGTTTACTCGAACACTAACATGTTGAAGATTTGGTGATTGGATGCACTAGCTTAGGGGGAGTCTGTTGCTGACAGTCTGTTGCTGACAGAAGCTATTGAAGCTGAAGCTATCCAAAGACCAAAGACAGTGCAAGACTACATGAGGATTGCAAGAAGACTGAAGACAAAGTTTTGACTCAAGACAAAGTTTTTATGAAGCTATTGTCAAGGGGGAGTTTGTTGGTGCATATTTGTGACAACAGCTTAGATTTGGTCTTTGGATATCTTGTGTAATTAATTAAACGATAAACGGTTAGCGGGTTTAGCTTTGTATTAGTGAGATTATAGAGTTTGGGCTAAACTAAACCCAGTTTAGGTCTAGGGAACGAATTGGGCTTGCCCAAGTAGTAAACCCTAGTCCAACTTGTAAACCTTGTGGTATATAAACAAGGTTAGGCTTTTGGGTTTATGTTAATCAGTTAATCAGCCAAAAACAGTTGTTTGAGAGAGAATTTCGTGAGAGCAAATAGCTTGGACGAAATTAGGGTTTGTGAGGGATCTTGATTGATTATAATCAGTTTGATAGATAATCAATAAAGATCCGGTTTGAAAGTGATTTGCTGTTTCTGTTTCCTACACGTTTTCTGCTAATTCTGATCAAGAGGATTCCGCACTCTTGATTGAAAAAACGATTCTGTGAAGATCCATACACATCAAGGGGACTTACAATAGAGCTCAGGATGAGGAGTTTATACTACTACAGTTTATATCTGCAGAAATCTCTCTTTTCTACTCACTTTCTCTCACACTTTTTCGATTTACAGTGGTTCCTACGGTTGAAATTGTCTGAAAATGGAGTATAATGTGTAAAACTCACTAATAACAAACCCTAGAAAGATTTAGATTGTCATTCGGACTAAAAATGGTTAAAACAGGGTAAAAATAGTGATTCGTTTTTTAGAACATAGTAGATTTGCTTTTTTGGATAACCATTAAATAGATCCGCTCGAAATTCACTAGTGGTTTGCTCAAAATAATCAATCTGGTTCGCCTTTTCAGACAACTTCACTAAGAGATTCGCTCGAACGGACACATACAGGTCCGCTCGAACGTACATTACCTGATTCGCTCAAAAGAACATTGTCAGGTTCGCTTTTTCGGTCCGCTTATTCGGACAGTGTGTGGTTCGCTCGAACGACCTTATCTGATTCGCTCTTAAACGAACATTACCTGTTTCGCTCGAACTGACATTTGTCAGGTTCGCTCGAAAGGACAATTTGATACTTTCGCTTATTTGATCAGTACAGGTCCGCTTATTTGGACGAGTCTCATTTGGTTCGCTTATCTGTCATTCTTTCAGATAGATCCGCTTATTAGTCTGTGGTATTCAAAAATTTCGGAAAATTTTTTAAGAGTCGGTTGATTTTGCAGGTACAATCAAAATGGATGATATTTTCATGAATCCGTTCAGCGACATGTACGCATTCACGGGAAGTTCTAGAAACAATGATACATCGTCGAGCAATACGAACGAGAATCAACCAAAAGAAAGGAAGAAGGAGGCTTGGGAATCTGAAAGTGCGTTTGGGACATTCAATAAACCACCAAAGCTTATGGCTATTGAGGAGTACAGCCGATGGTCCAGAAAATTTGAAGATTGGATGATGGCCTTTGCGTTTCCAAGTTGGAAAAGTTTGAAGAACGGATATGATAATGGTAACAAGAATGGTGAAGCTTTAACATCAAGTGATGAGATTGAGTCATTTGTAGCCGAACAAAAGTGTGTGGCATTGTTATTCCAATATGTCCGAGAAGACATCATTTCTTTGATCGACTACTCAAATGCAAAATGTATAGGAAGCGAGGAAATTGTGAAAAACAAACGAAAGCTTCTTAGGAAAGAGTTTGATATGTTTGGGTGTCTAAAAAATGAGTCAGTTTGCAAAATGATAGAAAGGTTCGGTCATCTGAAGCTGGAATTAGCATGATATGAAATCAATTATTCTGATGAAGACCTAGTTGACAAACTGTTCGATTCATTACTAGATGAGATGGATTGGAGATATTATGCGCTAATGTTGAAAAACACTATTGCTCCTGCAAACTTGAAACCAGATTTGGTGATTGAGAGACTTGAAAGTCACGAGTTGGAGCTGAAGAAAACGTACAAAGTCAATCACTCATCCTATCAACAGAATTTGGATCTCTATTATCCAAAAAGCATGATGCCGAAAGCAACTTCTCCAAAGACTGCATTTTCAGCTGAGAATGTTTCTTCAGCAAGCAAAGAAAGTCAAAGCAGTCCAAGCAGCAGAAGTCACAGTGGTTATCACAGTGGATCTTCATCTTCTGCAAATCGTTCTGATGCGAAGTGTTCTTGCAACATCGCGATAGATCTGAAAAACGCACAGAATTTTGATGAGGAGTCGGCTAAGCAGCAAATGGTCTTTTTGGCATCTGTGTTGGAATCCTACGAAGGGTTGGTGGCTGGTAAGATCGGGAATACAAATCTGACGAAAGAAGATTATGATCAGATAGACCCCGAAGAAATGGAGCTGATAGACATTCGTTGGGCAATGGCAAGTGCAGTTCGACGTGCACAACGCTTCATGGAGATTACTGGGAGAAAAACGATCAGTGGTCCGTCTACTAAGTTGGGGTTCGATAAATCGAAGGTGACTTGCTTCAAGTGTAAGCAGAAGGGTCACTTCAAGCGAGAATGTAGAAATGCGTATGCTGATGAGTCGAAGAATCCTTTTTGAGACGATTACTACAAAAAGGCGATATATCATCAGAATAAATCTGAGCCGCCTAGATTGAAGCAGGCTGAAGATAACAGAGACAAATCGAGGGCTCTTGCTGTGATTTATGATGATGAGGGGTATGATTGGAGTAAAGAGGTTCTACCGGAGGAAGATGCGGTTGGTTACGCATTTATGGCGAAAAACAATGAACCTGTTCCCTGGAAAGATAACCGTACGGAAGAGCAAAAGTATCGATACAGGAAAATGATTGCTGAGAACAAGATCATTAGATTGTCCGGTGTCTATTCGGAAGCAAAGGGAGCGAAAAGATGGGATCCGGATAGAGAGTGTTACTTGGATCCGTATGGCAACATTGCGATTGACGATAAAACACTCGATATCGAATCCATTATCAAGGAGTACAAAGAAGAAGATGAGTATTGGCAACATAAATGGTGGGGCACTCCAACGGAGAAAATGATTGAAGAAGAGAAAGAGAAAGAGATAAAGGAAAAAGAGGAGAAAGAGAAGATAGATAAAGAAGAAATCGAAAATCAAAGAAAGTTGATACGGGCATCATCGATACTACGCAGGAGTTGACGGAAGAGAACCTGGGAAAAATGGCTGACAAAGTGCTAGCTGCGAAAGCACTTGAGGTAGACTCTAATTCTGTGACTGAGTCTAAGGGCCAAGTCAGTCCAAGTGCGTCAACAAATGCATCAGGTAAAAAGATCGATGGAAATGGTGACTGCAAAAATTGCACCAAAGAATGCAATTTTTGTAGCACTGTCACGTACCTCAACAGTGAGAAAATTAAAAATCTGATAGCGAAGGTCAGAAGTGTTGAGGATCAAATACTTGGTCGTGACAAAACTGTGAAAGCTTCAACTGAACGGATTAGAGAATTAACTGATCAAATTGAAAAAGATAAAATTGATCATGAAAAGGTTAAAAATGAAAATGAAAAGTTAATTCTTGAAAACCGTAAAATTTTTGAAAAATTTGAAAAACTCAAAAGCACTGTTAAAGAAAGTGATGATCGAAATGGTAAAACGTTTAAAGAAAACGAACATCTGAGAGCTGTGCTAAGAATAAAAGAAGAATCAATTAATAAACAACTGGATGAAATCGCTAAATTGAAACTTAAAGTTCAAGAAGCTGAAATTGAGAACGAGCGAATTCAGTTGAAACTTAACAGTTATAGCTCCGCAAGCTTTGTGTTGCAGAACATTGTTCCTAAACCTATAGGGAAAAACAAAGCTGGTGAAGATGTGTTTTCTGACGGTACCGGTGTAGGGTTTCACAAAGTTCCACCGCCGATTTTGCATAACTACACTAAAAAGGAATCTGGGTTGGTTGAACTTGAGGAAGGAAGTGAAGTGCAACTTCCTGAGAACATTGATTTCATGTTCACATCTTCCAATGACGATAGTGTCCAAAATGATGTGGTAAAAAGTGTGGTTGATAAAGTGCTAAAACCGGATTGTGACACTTCTGAGAAGGATGGGTGTTTTCTGGACAAATACATTCCGAAACAACAGTCCAAAAACAACTTAAATGAAGAATCAAACCTTGTCATGTACAAGATGATAGGTTCAGATAAGTTGTTTTCGGATTCAGAGTTTCCGATAGAGAATGTAAACTTGAACAAATTGACAAATGTTTTCAAACTGGTTGAAGTCGAGTTGTCAGCAGTGAATAATCTGTGTCAAAAGAAAGATAAAATGAGGTTTGAGAAAGAAAAGCTTTACAACAAGAAATTTGTTAATCCACCACGTTTTTACAATAACAACAGGAACAACTGGTCGGGTGGTTATCAGGGGGTAAACCATATCAGAAAAGAAATGTTCTAAACAAGAGGTTTGTCGAAAAGAAAAAGTTTGTGAACAGTTCAAGTTCACTTGCTGATGAAGAAAAAGAATTTTTTTCAAAATCTAACAAAGAATTTTTTGAGAAGAGAGCTTCACAGGCTCAGTCTGAAGGCACGAGTCGGGTAGCTGATATTCGTATTTGTTTTAGGTGTGATAAGGTTGGTCACATTGCACGAAAGTGTACGTATGTGAAGCCTAAGACTGAAACTGTGAAAGTTCAACAGAAGAAGGTTGATGTGAAGGGTAAAGCACTGATGTTTGTTGCGAAAAAGGTTGTTGAGAAGAAAAATGTTAAGATTGACAACTTCAAAGGGAGAAATGAACCCGTAAAGAAGTCGGTAACTAAGAATGACAAATTTTACAAAAGGGTTGCATTAACTCAACAGTTGTGGAAACCTAAAATTGAATCACAAGTTGAGAAGAAAGTTTCAACTTCTGAGGTGAAAAAGGCTGAAGAATCAATTACGGTTGATTATGATGCAAATTTTCCACCTCTCAAGGCTGAAAATTTCAAAATTCAAATTGCAAAAGTCAAGGTTACACCTAAGGCTGGTGAGGCCTGGGTGGATACCATGTTTGACTAAACAGTTTGAATTGCCGGAGCTTCCTGGTTCGCGAAGCATGAATCGGCATTTTTCTTAAAGTTGTTTAAGTGATGATTTGATATGTGCAGGATCTTCCAAAACTTGTATCCAGATGGATCATGGATAGTGGAGCGTCAAGGCATATGACAGGGAAGACCGTGTTGCTGTATGATGTGAATAACATTAATGGTGGTTACGTGGGTTTTGCAGGTAATCAAGGAGCAAAGATCATAGGTGAAGGAACGTTATCGAATGGCATCATAACATTTGGGAGAGTTAACTACATCGCTGAGTTGGAGAACAACCTGCTGAGTATCTCCCAGATCTGTGACAGGATGTATACTACTCATTTCACCAACAAAGAATGTTTGATCTTGAAACCGGGATTTGTGATACCTGAGGAATGGATCATCATGAGGGCACCAAGAGTCAACGATCTTTACGTGTTGGACATGAGCGTCGCTACTACACCACGGGTCAGGCTCATTGTTTTGTGTCCAGAGCAACGGAAAAAGAGTCAAGATTGGGGCACCGAAAGATGGGGCATATTCACCTAAGGAAGATGAATCACTTGGTGCATAACGATTTGGTGACAGGAGTGCATGTCAAAGGTTTTCATCTGGAAGGGGAGTGCATAAGTTGTGTTAAAGGCAAACAGAAGAAAAAGTCACATCCTTCAAAGCAAGTCAATTCAGTTTCACGACCTTTGGAAAGACTTCACATGGATTTGTTTGGTCCAGTGAATGTCAAGAGTATAACAGGAGACTCCTACTATTTGGTCGTGACTGATGATTATTCCAGATTTTAATGGGTTATGTTTTTGAAATCAAAAGACGAAACGTTTGACAGCTTGATGACATTGTTTAAGAAAATTGAGAATCTGTACCAGAGGCCGATTTGTAGAATTCGAAGTGATAATGGTACTGAGTTCAAAAACAGTAAGGGGTTGTTTGGTAGCCTCTTAATAACCATTCAGATGCTACCTCTTAATGGTTTAAAACCTCTGAATGAATAAGAGGTAACCTTAAGTCTGAATGGGTAAGAGGTAACCTCTGAATGATAAATCATCACATGTCATATTCTTCTACCTTCTCATTGGTAAAATTCTTAATGATTCCATTAAGAGGTAGCCTCTTAATACCATTCAGATGCTACCAAACAGCCCCTAAGATGGAAGAATTTTGTGATGAACGAGGTATACTGCATGAGTTTAGTGCTCCGTACACTCTGCAGCAGAATAGAGTTGCAGAACGCAAAAATCGGACGCTAATCGAGACAGCCAGAACGATGCTTGAAGACTCTAAGTTACCAATTAATTTATGGGCTGAAGTTGTTTCTGCTGCATGCTATACTCTCAACATAGTTCTTACTGTAAAGAAGTTCAACAAGATGTGTTTTGAGCTACTCAATAAACGCAAGCCGAACTTGAAGTATCTAGAACCGTTTGGGTCACCCTGTATGGTAATAGAGCCTAATGGCATGTTTGGTCCGAAGAGCATTGAGGGAATCTTTGTTGGATATTCAAGTCCTACACGGCGTGTCTTTGTTCCAAGCGAGAAGCGGATTATTGATGCAGCAAATGTTGAATGTCAGGGTTACACTATGCCGCCACAGAATCCTGGTGATTCATGGCGTTATCATTATGGCAAAATGTGGGATTCGTTTGACATGAGAGAAGAATCAGAGGAAGAGGAAGATTTTTTTGAAGAGCTGGATATTTTGCGAGAGTATGAGTCGCAGCTCAGGTTCCCAACGGAGTATTCTAGAAGACCCCGGGAAACGTCAAATGATAATGAAGCAGGTCTTAGCAATGCTGGTGAACATGATGATGAAGTTGCTTCTGGTTCTCAGTCGGTTGAGAATGATAATCAAGACACTGAGAATATTCCAGTATGTGATCGAGGGGATTCAGAGTCAGATTCTGAGGGGGAGTAAACCCAAATTTCAGGTCAAACAAACCCAGTCAGTGTACAAGATGCAGAACAGAATGTTACTAATCTGGAGGGAAATGTAGATGTTCCAGGAGAAGTGATGCCGCGAACTCTTTCTTATCATCCAGAGGAGTTGATCATAGGAGAATTGCAATCGGGCGTTCGCACGAGACGTCAAATTGACCAGGGCTTAACATGTTTTTATTCTACAGTAGCACCTTTACAAACTGAATTTTCATTAAGTTGTTTTATCTCGCAGATCGAACCGAGAACTTACAAAGAGGCGCTTACTGAAGACTCTTGGGTCATAACGATGCAAGAAGAGTTAAGTCAGTTTGAAAAATTGGGGGTGTGGAAGTTAGTTGATTTGCCGGATGGTCAAAGAAAAATCAATACAAAATGGGTTTTCAAATGTAAGAGGGACGACAGAGGAATGGTTGTCAAGAACAAAGCTCGACTCGTTGTTCAGGACTTTAGTCAACAGGAGGGGATAGATTTTACATAAGTCTATGCTCCTGTCGCACGACTAGAGGCTATCAGAATTTTCCTAGCATTTGCGTCTTGGAAGAATTTCAAAGTATATCAGTTGGATGTAAAGTCAGTGTTTCTTTATGGGAAGGTCTAAGAGGAGGTTTATGTTGGTCAGCCGCCGGGCTTTACTGACCCTATCCACAAGAACAAAGTTTATCTGCTGGACAAAGCGTTGTATGGTCTACATCAGGCGCCGAGAGCCTGGTACGAGACTTTGTCTCAACACCTACTCGCTAACCAGTTCATACGTGGAAAAGTGGATGCCACTCTCTTCATTAAATTCATTGATGGCCATCTTCTGATAGTACAAATTTTTGTGGACGATATAATTTTTGGGTCGACAAATGAGAAATTGTGCAAAGATTTCGAACAGGTGATGAAGCAGAAATTCGAAATGTCATCAGTGGGGGAGATGAAATTCTTTCTGGGTTTACAGGTTGAACAACTACCTGAGGGAATTTTCATTCATCAAACGAAGTACGTGCATGATATTCTAGAGAAATTTGGAATGTCAAGTTCTACTCCAGCTGCTACCCCACTTGTGACTAATCATGGGATTCACCAAGATCTCACCGGAGACAGGGCTGATGAAACGTTCTACCGTTCCATGATAGGTTCTTTGATGTATCTGACTGCTTCACGTCCTGATATAATGTACCAAACGTGCCTCGCAGCAAGATTTCAGTCTAACCCGAGAGCATCGCATATGATTATTGTCAAAAGTATATTACGTTACCTGAAAGGTACTCCATCATTGGAGTTATGGTATCCTAGGAAAGGCGATTTTACGCTCGAAGGGTATTCCGATTCTGATTTCGGATGCTGCAAAGTCAACGCGAAATCAACAACTGCAGGATGCCAATTCTTTGGTCCTAGATTGGTTACCTGGCAGTGTAAGAAACAAACATCTGTGGCGCTATCTACATGTGAAGAGGAGTACGTTTCTGCTAGCAGTTGCTGCTCTCAGATCCTGTGGATACAGCAACAGATGCGCGACTACGGTTTGCAGTTTCTTAACACACCTCTGCTTGTTGATAATGAGGCCGCAATTAACATTACTAAGAATCCAGTACATCACGCTAAATCTAAACATATAGAGATTCGTCATCACTTTATTCGCGATTGCTTCGAGAAAAAGTTGATACGAATTGAGAAAATCCACACTGACGAACAAAAAGCTGATTTGCATATCAAAGCTTTTGATAAAAATCGGTTTCGATATTTGTTAAGACTTAATTGTATGAAATTGCTTTCAGTGTCGGATGGAATTGTGAGCGTTGATGAGAGTACTGTTGCGGATGAAGACGAGAACAATCTGCAATTGTTTGTCGAATTTTTAGTTGTTTTGGTATTTAGGGGTAGTAGATATCTGTAAATAGATATGTTTTAGAAAATACAAAAACAGTAAAAATTCTAAAATACAAAAACATGATAAAAGTTCAAAATCCAAAAACAATATAAAATCTAAAAAAAAGAGCTTGTGTATATAGGGAAAATGATTGTACATCGGTTTGACAGTTATCGTACACTAAAGATTTGTAACGTATAAAGAGTTAAATATTTTACTGATGATTTGTTGATAAATTTTCACACATTTAGTAGATTTATTCGGGATATAAACCTAAAATTTCAAACTTGCGAAATTTGTGGGGAACACTACTTGGATATATAGATAACCCCTGAAATCTCGTTTGAAAGCTTTCATATTCAGATATACTAGGTTTTTTCTACTAATTGATGTCTGGGGTATTATTCCGGGACTTCTGCTGAACGGAAGTTCTGACCCAGTCCTTGGATAATGCTTTTTCTTAAATGCTTGAAACATAGCATTATAGCCCTCAGATTGATTAGACAATAAAATTGATAATCATCTGTTGTAGCTAAAAGATCCTCTAAAGGGGACATACTGCAAAGTCGAAACTGATATCTCTCTGCGCATACGGAAGTATCGACCTGAGATCCCTCTGTTCTCGCATTCCCTAAAATATATACAGACATCATTTTAGTACAATTACCTGTAAATCTGAAGTTTGAGATTCTGGATACGGGAGTATATTCAAGAGCTGGGACACATAAATCAGCTAAGTTCATTAAAACACCTAAATCATATCCTGAATAGATTGAAAATTGTGCTAAGAGTTTAGAGACTATCTACGTAAAATGTTTAAGTCCGAGTATGAATTAAAGCTTAACGGTACAGATAAGTTGTCTAATAACTGATATGATTCCCTGACACGCTCACCAAAAATAAGTTTGTAAATAGCTTAAGTTTTCTATTATTTAATTTCTTAGTTTAGATCTTTTTAAAATCCAAAAAGATTTTACATTTCTGCTTTATTTTAGACAAACCAGAGTGGAAAGTTGATTGTTGGATTCTAGAAAGATGAAGCAGATGCAGGAGATTCTGAGCTGAAGACTGAGGAGAGCTTACATTGTTGGAAATTTGATTGTTTTCAAAGTCAAAAACAAGTTCATTAAGTTGATACTTGTTATTTTCAGAAAAAGTTGAAAATGATTTTACTAAATTAGTTTGATTCGTCAAAAGATCAACTAGGGTCATTAAATTGAACTTGGTAGATTAATCAAGTGTTCAGGGTCATTAACTTGAACTTGAAGACTTGAGTGGATTTCTAAAACTAATTGAAATTGTGTTTATGGTTAGAAAAGATAGATTGTAATGTTATTGGTTGAGTAACAGGTGTGGAGACTTGATTATTCCCAACGGAGGCAAATTTTCAAAGCTTGAACCAGATATCTCAGATCCCAGCATACTGAGAGGGGAGTCTATGAAAGAGGGAGTCTGGATCAACTGCTAAAGAGAAGATGGAAGTCAGAGTCAGGTGTTATTTCTGAAACCTGTGAAGAATGCTTATGAGGAGAGGACAGAGTCGGAGAAAAAACCAAGACCGAAGACTAAGGATCTGAAGACTGATAAAGACTACGTCAACATCCAAGGGGGAGTCTGTTAATGCATAGGATGTCTGTTGACTACGTCTACGTAAAGTCTAAGGTCAAGATAGGTCAACAGAGGGTCTTGAAAGTTAAAATAGGTTTTGTATGATGTAGGTTCCCTCATGTATACAATAGGTTAATAGGTCCGCTCATAGGGTCTGATACAGGTTCGCTTATACGTCATTTGTAACAGGTCCGCTCATATGAACTGTCATATGAGCGAACCAACCTTGTCTATATATAGGGGGTCAGTTTGAGCGGATCTAGCAGTTGTATGTGTGTGCTTGTGGAACGAAACTCTGTCAAAATTACATCAGAAAGCAATAAAAAGCATAGGAATTGAAAGGACAAGCTGTTGTAACATCATATATACTGATTCCGCCTTTATATGTGATGATGAGCCACCTTGACTGACTTTTCGGGTCAAAACAACGGTCCAACAGGAGTCTGTTAGTGCAGTATATGTCTATCGCCTCCGTCAATCAAGTCTGTAGCAGCAATAACGAGAAACCGAAGAAATCTAGCTTTATATTGTAATATCTAGTTAAAAGGGCAAGGTGGCAATTTTGTAAATAAGGAGAACCTCCTTATAACCTTGTGCCTATAAATAGGAGTCTAATTGTTAGATTAAAGACTTTTTGCTCATTTGAGATCTAGGAGCTTAGTGCTTAGAGAGAGAAAGTGCTCCACGTGATTCTCGGTGCATTGTACTCGTAATATTATTCAATAAGAATCACGGTTATAGTACGTTCTCGTGTGTTCGGTCACATTCGTGTACGGATTCCGCACGTTACACGTTCGTTACGCAATAGTTCGGTGTCAAAACCGGTCCTACAATTCAGGCTATAAATAGGGGTGCTTGGCTCATTTGCAAACCATCCCTTGGCACACCACCTCTCTCACACTTCACCCACCCACCACCACCATCAGAACACCATCATCCACCATCATCATCCATCATCTATCATAGACTGTGTGAGTCGTCTCGGGATCCAAGATTGATCGTAAGAGTTCTTGACAATCAAAGGCCATGTTTGCCTATGTCTCTTACATCACTTGGTGAAGAAAAGTGTTTAGTGTAATACTTTTTATTTTTAATCTTTTCGCATTTTTTATTTGGTTATGTATTCATGACTTTAATAACTAGTTTCTTATGCTAAAGGTGATTCTTCCTTATCGTTTTTACGTGGTGTCTTGGCATTATTTTACTGTCTATATAAAATAAAAGATTTTCACCATTCATATCTCCATGGTCTATATGGAGATATGTTGGCTACCTGGTCGGGGGTTAAGGGAACGGTTTGGTAAGAGTGTTGCCTTGTTCAGTATATAGATCCTGCAAGGACCTGGGTCAAATTTAGTAGGACCTCCTTCAATACCCACTGGTATTCGATGGCGGGGATCCAAACTCTTTGATCCCCTCATATGTAAGCTACTATTAAAATTTTATCCCGGCTACTTAGGACTGTATCCCTGCTGACTCAGACTACTTAGCCGAGGGTAACGTCACCTTCAAAAGAGGGCCTACCACATTATGCATTAATAACTTAATTAATTATCTTTCAATAATCCGACCCTTTAGGAATATATCCTTGCTGACTCAAACTACTGGGTTGAGGGTAACGTCACCTTCAAAAGAGGGGCCTACTACAATAACTACGATAATTTCTTAAAAAGTGCAAAAGTGTATCAAAGGTTACACTACACACGAGTCGGATCCAAGTGATTCATCTTGTCTATCTGTTTTTACTTTTATTTTATTTTTCATCATTTCAGTTAGTTTTATTTTTCAAGTTTAAAAACCTTTTTCTAACTTTTGATTTGATTAGACGTTGAGGATAAACCGGTATTAAAAGCTCTTGTGTCCTTGAACGACCTCGGTATCTTACCAACGTTATACTACGCTCACGATGGGTGCACTTGCCCATATATGTGTTTAGTGTTATTAATATCGTGATTTATAAATTTAAAACTTGGCTAAAAAGTGTAAAAGGGCTTAAAATATACATAAAAAATATAGCACACTTCACGCACATCACTCACGATGGGTGCACTTGCCCATATGTGTGTTTAGTGTTACTAAAATATCATGTTTTATAAATTTAAAACTTGACTAAAGTGTTAAAAAGGGCTTAAAATATTAATAAAAATATATCACACTCGACAAGCATCAAGTTTTTTGGCGCCGTTGCCGGGGACACAAGAATTTTAGGAAAGTTAGGAATCAACGGCCTAATCGTTTTTCTTATTTTTCTATTTTTTAGGATTTTTATAAATTTTTCAGTTTCTGCAGACTGCAGCACGGGGCCGTGCCTGGTCGGACACACAGCATCCTTACTGGCAGTTTTTATTTTCCGAGTTATAGAGAGCTGAGCATGGGGCCGTGTTGGTGCAGCACAGGGTCGTGTTGAACTCTCTAGTAACAGGGATCCAGAAGGTGTTCAGCTGAGCACGGGGCCATGGTGAGACTTCTGACCAACAATCTTTTTGTTTTTATCACAGGACTTGGAACTCAGGTGCCGCACCAGAACTTCCTACGCAGTGTATGAGCTCCAGTTCCAATAAAGACATAAAAGAAGCTCTAGACGAACCCGAACGCTTATTAAGAAAAAGACTTAAAGCTAAAATCCAAGAGAAAGTTTCAGGGGACCCACTTTCAATGACGGATCAACATACCCTAATGGATTACCTACGTCCCACGGTAGGTAATCTTGGCGCCTCTATCAATGCATCGAAAGTCGATGCCAACAACTTCGAACTTCGGCCGTATTTGATTCAAATGCTCAAAAACTCGGCAACTTTCCATGGGCTTGCGGATGAAGATCCTCACTTGCATATTGTGACAACTCGTATTTCGAACCTATCTTTGTGTTTAATGTAACGTATGTGGACCTTATGTGACTATATGAACTTGGTTGATCAATTAAATGTTATGTGATTGCATTGTAAGTTAATGGGTATAAAACCCCAATCGCACAACACCCTTGGGCCGTACACAATTAATCCGACCGCACAACATCCTCTCGGCTCATTGTGCTTGAACTCGAGACTAATGGGCAGCCCAGGTATGGGTTCGGCCCACTCCTTTTATGCGTATACAATCACTTAGGGTAGGATTGTGTTCCTCATTCTTGAAAATCACAAAACACACACATCAAACCCTACACTCTCCTGGAAGCCGACGACAAACATCCCCTTCCCTCGAAGACTTTCTTGTTTGGATTACTCCTCATCTTATCCTATATCTGGTTAGTGTTTCACTGTTGATTGTTTAATGCATGATTTTATGTTTTGGCCTCATACATGATTAGGGTTATTATTAGAGGAGTTATTGATAAAATATATGATTGTGTGATCGATACGATTGATTAATATTAATGAATAGGGTGTATGATGAAAAACAAGGTGGTATTTGTGATAAACGGCTCACATGGAAATCACATCGAATCGAACATAAGTTAATCGGTTGTGATGTGTTAGATGTTCAATTGATTCATAGGTCTTCTCAAGAATTATGCATGTTGAAGTAGGAATTTATTGTTACACCACACTGTGTGATTCGATGATGAGAATGATGATGAGTGTTCAATCCATGATTAGGGTTCATAGGAAATTACTGTTAAAAACTTCTGCTTAATCAATTATTGCTTGGATTGGAAACTGTTAGTATGCTAATTGATTGATTTCAAATATGGAAACTGTAGAATTGATTTGCAAATAAATGATGTAACCGATTCCCCTTAAATTACGAATAATAAACCTGATCGCTTAAGCCCCGTAGCCGCACAAGAGCTGAACATACTAGCTCTTGGATCGCACAAGGGCAATCGCCCAATAGAGTCGCACTAGCTAGGTACAATCATTAAAGCATGGAGTACTATTTAATTATGGATGATCGCACAACATATTGTGGATCGCACAAGCCGGTGCTGATCAAACAAGATGTTGGGCCACACACAAACTACTTGAACTGTTTCGCTGTTGGGCCTCAAAACCCAAATTCAATCGCACAAGTCTTGTTCGGTTGCACAAGCTGAACTGGATCGCACAAGACTGTTAGACTTGTGCGAGCCCATTCTTTTGAATCGCACAAGTCGGATATGTTATGCACTTGACTGTTATGTGTTTGCCAAGATCCATACGTGCTTGAAACCTGTTAGTTTGTGTGTAAACTTGCGTGCTTTACTTGAACCTATACCTAACTCATATAGTAACCATGTTAGGAAGTGGTTGACCCCTTATTTCTCAAGTAACTTTCCTGTGTATCTGCCGAGCAAACTAAGGTGAGTTCACACTCATACCAAGGCATGGGATTCTCGGGGTTGGGAATGGGATTGAATGATTATAGATACAGCTAGACTAGTAACACATGGGAAGCCCCTACTAATCTTCGCACACATGCCTATAGGGCCGCGATACGAATACTATTCTTCGCACACATACCTGTAGGGCCGCGATACGAATACTAATCTTCGCACACATGCCTGGAGGGCCGCGATACAAATACAACTAGTCTAGAATACATGGGAAACCCCCACTAATCTTCGCAAACATGCCTGGAGGGCCGCGATACAAATAAATACGATACAATGACTCTCTGTTACATGCCTTGCAGGACGTTAGATACTCATGGAGCTTGCACTTGGAGGCGCGTTCGTTGTGGACATGGATCGTGGATGCCATGATTAACATTTATGACACTTCAAACTTATAACTTATGTTGGGTTTTTACATTATTGCTTCCGCTACACACTTGATTATGTTTTGGTTTTTGAACACCTTTCGTATTGATGAATGACTTTTACTTATTATTTATAATGTTCAATATGATTGGTGGCTTGGTCCTGGCCATGTCACGCCTCCATGCGGTGATACTCCGCGTGTGGATTTTGGGGATGTGACAGATTGGTATCAGAGCCATTGGTTATAGAGAACTTGGTTTTAATAAAGGGAAAAAGTTTTTGTTAAAACCAGACTATAACCCTAACAGTGCTCAACGATCCACAACGACGCTTCGCTCCACGTGCAAGACTCAACACTATAGGTAATACTATTCATGTTTACATTGCCTACTTGTTAGATTACATTGAACTTTGCTCATGGTATGCTTAGATACACATAACGACTATTGCTTGAGAACACTTATGTGCTTACTCTCTTCTGTCATCGCTTTTTTCGCGAACCTCTCTCACTTATGTTGCCTTGATATGAAGATCATGGCTGGACGCATTAATATGACTCAAGCCCAGATGACTCTCTAATTAACGAACAAGTTGTTACGGCACTTGCAGCCGCACAAGCAGGAGGTCAACACGCTCAGCAACCTGTAAGCACCTTTAAGACCTTCATGGACTGTCGTCCTAGCACATTCAGTGGCACTGAAGAAGCAGTTGGACTCCTCCATTGGTTTGAAAAGCTGGAGTCCGTATTTGAGATGTGTGAATGCGCTGAGGCTCGCAGGGTGAAGTACGCCACTGGTACTCTCGAAGGCATTGCGCTGACTTGGTGGAATGCGCAAGTTCAGATGTTAGGGTTGGCAGCTGCTAACGCCACCCCTTGGAATGATTTCAAGGAACTAATCAAGCAAGAATATTGCACACGTGATGACATCCACAAGCTGGAAGTGGAGTTCTTTAATTTGAAAATGACGGGGTCAGAGATTGAGGCGTATACGAAAAGGTCAAACGAGCTGGCCATCTTGTGTCCAACTATGGTGGACCCTCCTATCAAGCGCATTGAACTGTACCTCAAGGGCTTAGTACCAGAGATTCAGAGCCACGTGACCGCCGCTAACCTTGCTACCATCTAGGAAGTTAATCGCCTTGCTCATCGTCTTACATATCAGGCAGTGGAACAGAACAAGCTGCCCAAACGTATCGGTGCCACTAATGCTACTACTTCCGCTACTTCCAGTGACAACAAGCGGAAATGGGATGGGGATTCTAGCAAGGGTTCGACTACAGTACAATCCCAGACACAGCAGCGCAAGACTGATAACTACCAGAGTCCTAGTCAGCAATCTTCTGGTAGTCAAAGACAGGGTGGATACCGAGGAAACCTTCCTAAGTGCAATACGTGTAACAGGCACCACAGTGGTCAGTGCAACAGGGGTCGTTGCCAGAGGTGTTTCAAGATGAGTCATGAAGCTAAAGATTGCAGGAGCTCACGACCTGCGAATCAGAACCAGCAACAACAACCACCAGCTCCACGAAACAAGCAGCAACAACAGCAGCGAGGCAACAGGGGATGCTATCAGTGTGGTGCGGAAGGCCACTTCAAGGGAGACTGCCCCCAGTTAAACAAAATCAAAACAAAATGATTTTTCATATCAATTTCATGAACCATTTGAAGGCTTGATCAAAAATAATCAGTTTTAAAGACAAACTCCCGCTCAAATTATACTCATCATGTTTAGCACTCAGAATTTTGAAAATCCGTTTTTCAATATCAGTTGTCAAAAATCTTTTTGGATTTTTTTTAAACTTTATGCTAAAACACACTGAAAATCTTTTTGGATTCTGAAAGAAAGAAAAATGTAATGCAATAAAGAAATATTTACAAACAATATTTTTGTGAGTTCGAGTAAGAGGATCGTATCAGTTTTGAGACAAGTCATCAACATCGTTAACCTATATTTCATTTTAAGTTTTAAACAATTCACCTAGATTGCCAGTATATTTGTCCACTTAAATTTTCACACAAAGTTCAATTGATCCGAGATACGATGTTAATGTTTTAATGACTTGACCTTATCCGTGTGACCCGCTTCTTGAATATACTCCCGTATCCAGATCCCAATATTCAGTCTTACAGGTGAGTATACCACAGATGATATCTGTTCAGGGGTTAAATGTGAGGGCCGTAAGAGCTCAGGTCGATATTTCCGTATACACAGAGAGATGACGGCTTCGACTTTTCGGTGTGTCCCCTTTAGAGGATCTTTTTGATTTCAACAGCAGCGACTATCAATTTTATTGTTTCATCAGCTTGCTGAGGGCGATGCTATGTTTCAAGCATTTGCGGAAAGCATTATCCGAGGACTAGGTCAGTACTTCCATACAGCAGAAGTCCCGGGATAATACCCCAGATATCACTGAGTATAAAGACCTAGTATCTCAGAATAAGGGACCTTTCAAACAAGATTTCAGGGGTTACCTATATATCCAAGATATTGTTACTCATAGAATAAGCAAGTTTGGATTTTTAGGTTTATTTCTCGTCACAATGTACTAAATGTGTAAAAACCTACTGGCATATCCGCAGTGAAATTGTTTATCACATTTTAACTTTCCAATTCTTTAGCATGTTGTGACAGTCCACTGATGTACTATCATTTCCTCTTTTCACAACAAAATTCATTTTTGAATTGTATCATGTTTTTGGCTTTTTCAAATTTTCTAATGTTTTTGGATTTTCTGAAATTTTCTACTCTCCCTAAAATGCAAATACAATGAAGAAATTTGAAAACTATCTAAGCTCTTGACCCACTTGAAGAAAATTCAAAACAAACTGTACAGAAACATGACAACCGATATCAAATCGCCTCAATTCGCCATTCACTAGGCATAATTAATCTGAATTCCTCCTTTCACAAACCATTTTCTTATTTAGATTTCAAAACACTTAATTTTGTTTCAATCAAAATGATTTTTCCGGAAAATAAGTTTGTTTTTACCACTTGTAAGTTTACCACTTGTTTAAGTACGGGGATATGGTTCATCATCTTGTCAGTTTTATCAACTGTAGTAAATCAAGTACAACTTAATGACCTTGATTCACTTTTTGCAATCAAGCAACCTCTAAACCACTTGTAAGAATAACCACTTGTAGATATAACCAATCAATACCAATTGTAGGAATGAGTCATCTACATTTTACCCATCAAAGTGCCGATTCCTGCTTCGCACTTACCAACCAGGAAGCTCCGGCGTAGTCATTCAACCTGTAAAATTTTAACAATTTTCAAGCATTTTCAAAAACAACCTTATTAAACATGAAAGATGCCGATTCCTGATCCACGATTACAAACTTGGGATCTCCGGCAAGTCAGTTTTTTCAAGCAAAGAAAATGTCCACCCAAGCCTGGCCAGCCTTGGGTGATTTCAATTCGGATTTAGTTGGGGAGTAAGTTGCTTTCTTTTTAGCATAAAAATCTTTTACCCCTTTCGCCTTCCCATCAACCATCTTTCCGAAAATCTTCTTAACTTTCCCATTAAATGCTTTCTCAACATCAAAATTATCCTTTTCAATTTAACCCTGATTTGAGATTTCAGTCTTTCCAACTTTTCTTTTAAAATTCTCAGTCCTTAATGGTGGAAAGTTCTCGTCATCCATTGAAGGAACTGAGTTTTCATCACTCTCATCAAACTGTGGCTCCTCCAATTTTGTGGAATCAGATTCATCGCTAGATTTTACCTCAGATTTCTTAACAACCCATTTTTGGTTGTCAAGTTTCACACTACGCCTATAAAATCTCTTCGAATACTCACCAACTTCAAATGTTGAATTTTTGAAAACTTTAAATTTTTCAGTTGGTGATTCGGTTTTGTCAACAAAAACTTCTTTCAATTTTCCAGAAACTCCCTGTTTTGTCTTGGTTGATTTAGGACAATTCTATGCAATGTGTCCAACTTCATTGAATCTAAAACGGGTTCTGGTTTCTTTTCTTTGAACTTCATTCTTCTTTTTCTCAGCAAGGAATTCTTGATTTGATTGTCTCCAGAATGAACTCTTCTTTTCCTCTTCAGCAGATGGTCCTGAAACAAATTTTGTATTTTTAGAAATATTTTCATTTTTATAGTTTTCAGGTGGAATAAAACCTAAGCCTTTCTTTTTGTAGCTACGATTTTGGTTAGGTTTCTTTTGAAAACCAGAACCAGAATTGTAACCCTTTTTCTTGTTTAAACGTTGTTGTACTCTTGAGGTGTAAGGTCTTAGTTTTCTTGTAAGATTTACATCTTTTATTTCAGAAATATTAATTTCTGTTAATTTGAAAACCTTTTTGATCATTTTTGGTTTAACACCTCTTATTGGAAACTCTCTATCAAAATATAATTTGTCAGAATCATTCAAAGTATACACAACTTCAAATGTTCCATCATTCAAATTAGATTTTGACAACAAACACTCTTTACTGTAAACCCATTTTCCCGATGATTTTGAACTCTTTTCGGACGAATTTGAAATCCCAACTGACTGACACGAACTTTCGGACTCGGACTTTGACTCTGACTCCTCATCCTTATCCAACACCTGATCGACCACTCGTTTTATCAGTTCGGACTCATGATCTGTGTCGGACGCTGTGAACGTGACATCAATAATGTCTAGTAAAACATTGGTTATCTTGGATTCTAGCTTAATATTGATCGCCTGTTTTAGTTCTTCCTCGTTAGGTTTTCTAGGTGAGTACCCTTCCCAAATTGGAGGCGGACACATATTATAATAGACACCCTGTTTCTTTGACTTTG